>NW_026515960.1:0-51816 GCF_023601865.1 Aspergillus affinis | reverse complement strand
CCCCCCCCCCCCCCCCCCCCCCCCCCCCCCCCCCCCCCCCCCCCCCCCCCCCCCCCCCCCCCCCCCCCCCCCCCCTGTTTTCATATCAATATCCGTTGATCCTGCACTCGTTCTCTGTGTATCGTACTGTTGTTGAACTGAGAAGTTCTGCGGTTCATCGGGCCATTGGCACCGTAGCCGGGATTGGGGTTTGCGATCGGGCCTGTGTATTGTGGTAAGCTGCGCAGCGCCATGCCAATACAGGTCGTCAGGGTTGCTTCGCCAGACCAGTCCGTGAAAGCCCTTCCCCAGGACGCCCACCAACCGTGCGTCGTATAGAGAATCGTAGTGCTTCTTGATTTTAGCCATAAAATCCTTCAGCTATCCCAATTCCCTAGTCTCTGTCCATTCTCGAGCCTCTAGGCCCCCCTCCGCTAGCTTTGGATAAGCCTATCCATATTCACGATAGGCCCACAGTATCTGCATGTCCATTCGCCCACCGAAATCGATGCAAGATCCGATATCTTTCTCCCTGGAAGAATTTCGGTGAGGCTATGAGCAGGTTCATTCCTATCATGCGCGTCGGTGGGCGCTGTATTTAGAAGTGGCCCTTTGCGCAGCAATTGGGTGATTGCGCATGAGGTACGAGAGGCCCAGGGACCCTAACGGGGTCTGCGCGTTCTCGCTCAACGTCTTCAGGAACCTGGGCAGTTGAAAGTGGCATACATCCCTATTTCCTCGCCACACAATGCGTATGTGAATTGGCATGTCAGAACGAAAGACCCTCCAGGGCTTTGGACCAAGACAGGCTTGCCACGAGGCAGACGATTCCGACGTATGGATTTGTTTTTAGTGAAATCTTCTCGGCAATCTGGTGGCTCATCTTCGAGTGACGTATCCCTACTCGGTATGAGTTTGTTCCGGCACTGAAACGGTCGATGCATGATGACGATGGGATACCAGAGTTTCAGAGTCGCTTCGTTATCGTTCTCGGTAAATGTGACAATTCATCGCGTACTTTGCATAATACGGATATGAAATGAGCCTCCAGGCATTGTCAGGTCTGCAAAACACATACCACGCATAGTAGGAGGGATCCATGCGCACGACTTGCTGGACTATGGCGTAGTACATAGACCTTAGCCACCCGTAGTTTTCTCGGCCGCCGATACGACGCTGATGGTGGAGGTACATGTCCATTTCCTTCTGAAAGAGTTGGATAAGCGTCGTGCAGCCTTCTACCGGCTGCACGAATGGATCTCGCCACCAGGACATTTATCCCGGTATATTGACCAAACATAATTCTCGGTAAATGTGACAATTCTCGTACTCTAGGTCGAGGTCCTTACATGCTTCCGCATGGTTTTGAATTGATAAGCCTTGTTATCGAAGAGGAAGCGCATGGCGTTCAGCCGCCACGTTTTTTCGTTGGAAAAGTCTAGTATTTTTTCATGCTTTCGTCGCTCGCTATCGCCTGTACGCGACTTTGGCATTTCGGTATACATTCACCCAAAGTTTCAAGCGAAGGGCTTTGTATATGCCTTGAAAGGAAAGATGAGCGAGGATATACAGCAAATCCCAGAAGGTCTATCCAGAATGTTAGGCGATCATCGTGAAAGATATCATGAAGCTACTCACCTTGATTTAGGAGGATATATATAAGAGATTGAGGGGGTATATAGATGCTTTGAAATTTGCAGGTGATGGGAGATGGTTGAAAGAAGAAGGATTTCAGACGGGGGGGCGGGGGGGGGAGGGGGGCCATTAAATAGGGACCCAGAGGAGGGATCATTCACAAGAGGACTCAGCATGGAAGGGGATCATTGCCAACAAGATCCGCCAACCCACATTTTGTAGTGAAGATGCAAATATGTCACTTCTTTGATGCCTAAATCATTCACATTTGGCCTCTGTATATCTAAGCCATGGTTGGCATAGCCTATTTTCATCATGTAACTAGGAATGTCAAGGTCGGGGTGAATCATCACCATGAAAATCTCATTTATTCCATATATAAACTCATATATAACGAGGTGGAGTGAACAGCATCACGGCAGGCTTCACCTCGGATAAATTTGGGGAAGGGCCCAGACCAAGATTGTTCAAACCACCCTAGACGCACAGTGAAGCGGTAAAATGATGATATTCACACAAACAATTTGATGAGTGGAGATGAAAATCCACAAAATCCCGTTCAAAGGGAATTTAAACGGCCCATACCATATGTAACCTGACATGGAAAATTGTGGTGAATCTTATTTCGACAAGGTGCTCTCCTGCTCTAGTTCTCGGACTGCGACATCCAGCAGAAATCGAGCATAGCCACGATGCAATCTTCCTGACCATTTCGGGAGCTCTTTCTGATTTTCAAAACCGCCTTCCGACGGGAACGTCTCGTAGTCGTGCGCGGAAGCAAAGCGGACTTCAACGAAAGGGCCGAGGGCCTTCTCTTCCCCTTCCCCCTCAAACGGTTCCGAGACACTCATCTCATGCCGACCCCCCGACATCAAACGCCACGGATAGCCCCATAGAGAAATTTTTTCGAAGAATTTGCGCGCCTCGTCGGGAATTTTCCAGGAAACCAGCAAGCCGTACGGCTCGCGATTGGACGGCGGTCGCTCGACCACTAAAGCTCCATTCACGATCTCGCGCGGGGCTCCTGTTTGAGGGTCAGGGGAGAATTCGCCCGGCGTATCGCCCATGTCACCCGGGTCAAAGCGCCGTTTAGTGAAGAGACCGATGATTGCAGACTCAGCGTGAAAGACTCGAGTCCCGAGCAGCGATTGCGCCCATGCTGTAGAGAGCTCTACATTTGTTTTGGGGTTCTCGTTGAGACCAAGTCGCTTCGAGTGAGCCTGTAGGGAGCGAAGAGGCACCCGAGCTGAATAGATATCAACATAGGCACAATGTTGAGTTGATGGATTGGCGGGAATGCCCAAAGCAGCGCTTCCCGATGATGTGGGAGGTCTAGCCGGGTACTTGGTCTCCAGAACAGTGAGATAGCGGTGTGTCCCGTAGGCCACAACTATCGGGGGTAATGCCAGTGCAAGCAGCAAGCGGGATCTGGGTCGTGCAGCCATTGCCATTGGAGGTAAATGGTTAGATTGATGCAAGAATTCGGAAGGTAGCTCTTGTTGATATTTCTCAAAGATAGCCCGGGTTAGTCCGATGGGGGCTAATTGCAGAGGCAGGATCGCATGATTTACCAAATCCCTCCAGCGGACCCAGCACTCGGGATACCCCAATAGTTAGTTGGGTAGATCAATTGAGCTAGATCTCTGGAGATAGCCGCTGTAATTCTGATGATTCCGGTGTTTGACCTGCGAGAGATTTTGAGGGGTTGATGCCACAAAGGAAATTCCCCTGAGGTCTAACTCGAATAGGCAAGTACCTGGCACGGGATACCACGGGCAGCCTTTACTAGAAGTCATTCCGTCTACACTTCCACATTCTGTTATCCGTTCAAAATATCAAACACCGCTTTTAGTATTCCGTGGCCTAGTACAGATGACTCTTGCCTAGCGATATGTCATATGATCCAGCCCCATTATGCACCGCTAAATGCAGACAACCACATAAAATTGAGAACCGGGAATACAAACAGCCAAGGGCTCGCCAATTGAGAAAAGTCGAGAGAAGAGCTAGAGGACAAAGTAGGCGCAGCAGTGCTCTACTTCTTTTTTTATGTTTCTATATGCTAATATTGAAGCGTTATATGGGAACCGAAGCATAGTACATAGGCAGCCATAATTCAAGCCAATCGGCTACAGTCGACTAGATCCATACCCACTCCGTATACCCGATCGCAGTGGGGACAGAAGGCAGACTTCTATACCGCGAAGATCATCGCAAAGCTGCAGAACCAAAAATAAATACCAGATACAAGGATCAATTCTATAAGAAAGCTACCATGTCGGTCCCAGGTCTTTTTTTCTACGATTCTATACACAAAGACAACAAGGGTACATTAATTTATTCCTCCTATACAATATGATCAACATGAGTGTCTTGCCATCTTGCATACATGGCATCCAATCCGTGATTGCTTTGGTGATTCTAGGCTGTTCGGCAGCTAAATTATCGGAGGAGTCATCTAGCGGATTTTCCCTGGCTTTGTTCACAGTCAGTTTGCCCATTTCAAACCCCTACTCTGAAGGCCTATACTCACATAGAACAACCAGGCCATCGCGACCATTCTCGCAGCAATCTACATCATCACCACGTCTTTCATCGCAAAGACGCTGTTCAAGTTATGGGTCTCCGTTGCATCCAATGCCTTCACCCTGACTTTCTGGATCATTACCGTCGGAGTCTTGGGCGCTGCGCATCATTCACACAATTGCGGCGGACATCAACATAATCATTGCTATCGAAAGCGGTATTATCATGGGACGAATGGTATTTGGGCTGCAACTATGGCTTTGAGTATTATTGATGGGTAGGTCCCGGTTCTCTTGCTTTTTATGGGTTGAAACGCTCATATGAACTTTAGGATACTTTCTGCTATTGCACTTGGGATTTCCTGTTGCGGTCGGAAACCCCGAGAGAAGAATGAGGAGGTCGCATAATGATGTTGGACCAGTTGTACGCAGATATTACTGTATTATAGAGGGTGCAAGCGCTGTATCCCAATGCTTTATGTATGAATGAATCTGTTTAGTCAATTTTTCCATTCATATTTTAACTCTGGGGTATACACGGTAACATGGCCCATTTGGGGCGGCTACCGTATTCAATTATATATCGATCGCTTGGTAGAATTGTAACATTGACCTAGAACTGGCGTCTCTTTGAACAAACTCTTTTTCAGTGGATATACTAAATCCCTAGAATGGGTCGAATAATAATTATTATTGAATCAATCCCAAATCTAGAATAGAATGTCCACTATGCCATAGAGTTAACGGTGTATTCCGTTTAATCGCGGGGCGGGCCAGATCCGCCCAAAATAATTTCGATTCCGCCCTCCAATTTTTTTCCCTTTACAAATCAACCACCCCTCATTTCGACCAACCTAGGCTACGAAACCCAACAATCGCACTCTCAATCCACCTCCGATCAAGAAATCACTCACTCAATTACCTCCAACACTCAATCTTCCACACCCGACGAAGAATATAGAGAAAAAAAAAAAAACCAACTACCCCGCGCACCGCACTCCCCACCGACAATGACCTCACCAACGGGCCCAATGATCGACAACTCGCTCGACGACATCTTCGGCTCCTCACCACCGCACGAACCCTCTCGCGCACCGGAACCCGTCTCGAGCAACAAGTCTCAACCGTCCGTCGAGCCCTCCGAACTACCCTTCCTCCGTCGCCAACACGTCACGGCTGGTTATCGCGACGGCATCTCGACCTCCAAGGGCGAACATGTCCAGGAGGGCTTCGATGCCGGATTTCCCGTCGGTGCGCAGCTGGGTATGCGTGCGGGAACGGTCCTGGGGATTCTAGAGGGTGTGATGCGAGGATACGAGAGCCGGGCTGCTTCGGCGGTGATCAGGAAGATGCCCGGGAGGACCGGGGCTGGAGGTGCTGCGACAGCAGGGACCAGGAAGAAGAGCGAGGAGGGCCAGGGCCAGGGCCAGGGACAGGGTGGCAAAGAGCTCGACGAGGAGGCGAGACGCGCGAGACGCGAAGAGGTTCTGAAATTGTATCAGAGCGCCGTGAAGGCGTTGAATGTGCAAGGCGTGTTCGGGACCCTGGAGGAAGGTGGCGAGGATGGAGAGGGGAAACCGAGTCCGGAGACGCAGCTGGCGGGGAAGGGTGATGGGGTTGTTTCGAAGTGGGAGAATAGAGTTCACGTCGCGCATTGGGAGGAGAATATGGATGTTTTGCAGATGAAGGAGGCCGATGGTGAGGCCCAGGCCCAAGGTCAGGACGAGGGGGCGGAGGTGGCGGGTGGTCTGAGTTGATTGGGATTGGGGTTGTTCTTCCCGTTCTCTCTTCTCTACTCTGCGCCGCTGTACTGTGCTCTCTACCTTCGGATCTTCTGTCGGGGCCCAGTTTCCCCCCTGTCGGCCGCCCTGGTCTCACCGCAAGCGACCTATGCGGTCATGGAAATCAAGCTTCGTTTCTGGCCTCGGGGATTACGATCCAGGGATCTGATGATGCTACCAACACCCGGAGGCGCTTTCCACTTTCCCACCACCACCCCCCTGCAGAAGTTCGCCTGCAGGTTGACTAGCTGGGGTTGGTCGGGTAGTCTCACCCGGGGATTAAGACCGGCATATACATGCAGGTCTCGTTTTTTTGCGCCGGGAAACCCGCGGTTCGCTATATCCGTGCCTTGCAGACCTGGCTCGATTGACCGGTGGCTAAAAGGAACCTGCAAGGAACCGGTGGATCGGCGCGGAAATTTTTGACGCTGGTGAAGCCAAGGATTTGGGTCTGCAGATTTGAGGATTAATACTGGCCTTAGTTACTGTTGCTGTAACTAACTATTGTTTAGGTTACAAACTCTAGAATAAAGACCAACAAGATAGCTAAGGATATTAACATAGAAATTATACATTCACAGTGCATGGCTGCAACCCATTGTTTTGACGCAAGCAACAAAGATACCAGACAACAAAACCTTGACATCATACTTCGCAGCTAGATCGAGCAAAGGGAGCTAAGCCATAAACCTAGCTGAGACAACGGTTTATTATGATAATTAAATCGCCACAAATTAGCAAAAAGTGAAACCGGTGATACCCTGGAATACCTAGCTTCGTTGTACGGGACAACGGTTCCCTCTAGGTAGGGAGTCAAAAGAAACGAACTAGGGATTTGAGAAAAAGGTTCGCGTCTAGATTCCGGCCCTGAAGGGACAGAGGAGGAAGTGGCAACTGCATTCCGGCTCCTTCGGAGAATACCTGAATCAAGGGGTATTCGAGTAAAGTAACACACAAGCACCTGGGAATATATTCATTTGGTGCCAAAGGCCCGATGATTAGATTTACAGAGTAACATTCAAAGATTTACTGTAATGTGACATTTGTGGTATTGACTCATGTCTTGAGAGATTTTTGGGATCTCAGTAAATTGTACTGGTCCCGTGACTTGCGTAGAATCTGTAATAGAGACAAACATCATAAGGAGAGTGAGGATTAGCGAGGATGAATGATAGACAGCCGTTGACACGAGCATAGTTAGATGAAATAGAAAAAGCAGGGAATCGAGACACAGGTCATCAAAGAGAGAGGGCGGGTCGGGTACAAACAAGCCCGAATAGACTCAAAGCGCGGAAACTCCATTTTAGAAAAGCCAAATCAGATAAAATCAGTCATAGTTCAAAGAGGGAACAGAGCGGAAAGCTCAAAATAGGAAGCGGGTATAACGAACTGCAGAAAGTGCCTTGTCATAGGACATCAATCAGTTCATTTCATAGCAGCATTAGTTGCATATCATCATTGACGCAGTGTAAGAGTTGGCATGATTTCCCAGCAGGATGGCGGGCTCATAAAATCATGGAGAAAGCGGATCCATGAGGAAGGACAAGAGAAGGAAATTCAAGTCATGGCGTTATGGATTTTCATCACCCAATTGTGGGATCGTTGATCACAGTAAGGCATTATTGCAGTAAGACAAAGGAAATCATTAATATCGTGTTGGACAAGTGACCGTAGCTTTTTGTTATCAGACGGTGCGCCGAGCTTAAGAACCAAAGAAAGTAAACCGTAGAACTCCAATCATGGGCGGTTAAAGGACGAATTTCAAATGAGAGTTGGAAAACCCGTGGTCGCTATAGCGATTTACCAGGTCGGGGAGGTGAGATATCTCCGTGGCAGCCAAGCACTCGCAGTGACTCCCAGACTCGTTTATAGAGTGGGGGACGGGCCAAAGTCAAGCTGTGCATGGCTTTGTCGGGTCGGTCTTCGCGGCAGTAGGTGCACACCTTTTCCCGTTCAGCACACAGAGCGTCCTCAGGGGAATCAGACCTATGTCGTCGTCTGGATTTGGCCTGGATCGCTGCAGCAGTTGATCTATCAATGTCATAGTTCCGAGGCTGGTTGTTGGTGGTACCGCGACTGTTAGCGCGGGATCGAGGAGTTCGCGGTCGTACAAGGGATGTGGTAGAAGGGGCAACGAGACGCAGCGTTTGCTGGGCGGTTGGGCGAAAAATGTCTTTTGTCGAGCAGGCTTGCACCATGGTCCTCATGGATGAAGGGGTGTTGTATGTCGGAGGGGGCTCTGGCATCGAGGGGAATTTCTCCAAAGGCTGCGGGTGATTCGATGGGGGAGCATTCTGAAGCTTGGGCGCCGACTTGGCAACTCGAAGATGAACACGACTGCGCACTTTTTTCAGAGTGTCGATCGGGTTTTTTGACTTTGTGTCTGCGTCTTCGTTATCCGAGTCGGACTCCCACACTGACTGTTCGGGGTACATTTCGGAGACGGAAGTGGAAGGTCTATCTCTACCGGAGAGAGACACACTCGTTATGGGTCGGTCGGCCTTGTCAAACGATGTTGTTGTGGAGCCTGGGCTGGGAACAGGGCTGGGGCAGTCATTGGCTGAGATGAATAGTGCTTGGTCGAAGTGAGACGTATGTGGCTCAAGGGTAACCGGATTGATCAGACAAGGAGGGGAGATCATAGAGGTCTCAATTGGGGGCCTGCTTCCAGGGTTGGTGCCCCTTCTGTTTGTTGGTACATTCGAATTGCGTGCGCTGTTGGGAAGGGAGGGTAATGGTTTCCCACGGTATGAAGGAGAGTCGAGACTGTCTCCCCGAGGCATGACAAGAGTGACCGATGAGTCGTTTGATATCGCTACTCGTTGCTGAGGGTCTCGGGATGGAGTTGACGGCTGGGAGAGTAAAGCAGTCTGGGAACCGTTCAATGGTGTGGATGACAAGTAAACCCGATTAGTGGGGTTGACTTGCGTCCCAAGACTGGTCTGGGACAGATGCTCCGTTAATTTGTCAACAGTGTCTGGATGAAGGTGACCAGAGTAGTTGGAAGAAAAAGAGCTGCTGGGAGTCAAGTCGGGTGTAGCGTCCGTTTGAACAGAGCTGAATGAGCTGTGGTTGTGGTGAAAGGCTTTCGGGACACGAGATTGTGCTGTAGCCTGCTGAAGGCCGAGTTGGTGCTCCAGCTCGACAACTGACAGCGTGGATCGATTGATATTAGTCCGAGATCTAGCAGTGTCTCCGCGAAGGGTCGTAGAAATGGGAAGCTCTTTGCCGGAATTCACGGTGGGTAACATGAAATACTGATTTGCCTCTTCACTAAATCTAACATCGCGTATTCCACGCCGTAGAGAGCCCCAAGAGGCGTCGTCAGCGAGTGAGTGCTCAAGATAGAACGGGTCTGGATTCGACTCGTCGACTATTTCCGGGCCCTTAGTTGGATAGTACGAGGATGCTCTCTTCGGAGGATGCGACGGCGTCGGCTCACAAACAGCTGTTTGTGACCTGTTTCGTCCTTTATGGAAAGCGTTGAATTCGCGGGGGGAATATTGGTATCCGGTGGCCATGGACTGAAATTATTGCTGCTTACAATGCTCTGGGCACTTGTTGTATTTTTGTTATTAGGGACGCAAAACGTTCACCAAAAGAGTGAGGTATATGGGAATCATGGAGTATTGGCAGATGGAGATAAGGAGAGACAGGATGGAGTGCTTTGGGAGGAATGACCAGGGTGAAGGGGATATGTTTATACATGCTCTGCCATAAAAACAATGATACCTCTCTAGCTAGGAACTGGGGCTGACCCAGTGGATCGGTGGCTAGGCCGCGGAGGACAGCCGACGCATGCCAATGTACAATGGTGTAAACAAAGCTCAGGCGTCCGAGAGCACAGACACCAATGACCTATCAGACCTTACATCCTCCCCTTCCGTAGGGATGGCTATGTAAGGTGCACAGGGCATGGAGACTGGAGCAAGGAGCTCCGGAACCCGATCCGCCCAGCTAAGCACAACGCGGGGTGCTCAGATCTACCAGTACATAATAAAAGACTAGCACTGGTCGCGCACGCGACAACAGCCCTTCGGCGCGTCTATCTAGTTGTAGCAGAGAATAAACACGGAAGTTGTCGATCGCCGATGTCAACCGTCCCCGTTCTGATGCAAGAGCTGAGAGCTCCTCTGTAGGAGGGCTGGGCCAGAAACTTTGTCTGCCAGTAGGGGCATTCACTGGGAGATGCGCTCCTCTGATTAAACTTTTCATGAAACTGGTGAATGTCCCATAAACATATTGTTCATGCGTCACCGAACGGACTCGATCTTGAAGGCACTTACTCCAAAATTAGACTTGGTCTGAAGGTGTGGCAAAATGCATACAATAATAGATCATCTGTCTTTCAAAACATTCACAAACGTTCTGAAAAGTCTTGGTATTTAAGTCGTGGTGATCAATTACTCATTCTGAGATATCGAGCCTCAGCGACTGCCAAGGTAGGACGCGGTAAAGTCTACGCGAATACCTCCTAGGATCCTTCACCAATGTTGGGAACTGGAAAGTTTTCGCTGGGTTGCGATGGCGGCCGATCATGTCGATCATCGTCCCTTCGAGACTGGTCCTATATCTCCATTAAAACTTCCCCTGAAGCCACCAAAGGTATACGGAGGAGGGGGCGACCAGCGCCTCCAAAAAGCCACAGCGTCACTGCGAGTGTAACCCTACCATGAAATAGAGCCTTTCTTCTCCCTGTCTATCGTTATAGCTCTCCTGCTAGTCATGTAAAGCGGCCCTGCATCGCCCTGCAGGAGTAACACATGTATTCCGGTTAGACCCGCATTCCAGAATCGCGACCTGGTTGCCAGGACTCTATGGTTGCAATTTAGAGCAGAATGGAATTCCAAACCCTCACCCCGCTTTTCAATAAAATCTCTGGTTGTGCTTGCAAAGCGTCTGACCGCTTTTCAACGGTTCTTTTCGAAGAGTCGGATTAGTTTTCAAAGGTCCACCTTCCAGTCTTGTAAACCAAGTTCACATGAGGACTTGTGCCTATTTGTTCGTCTAATAAAGTGAACTCGGTTTGCTTTCGTATTCAACGCCGCTGTTCTACCGTAGAGTTGCATTGTTGCAGGAGAAGTTTCTTTAGAAAGGGTCAAGAGAAGGGCCCCGGCGAAATCTTGTTTGATGATATTCCTATCCCATGCCGGATATTCAAGTCTAATCAATTGCGCCTTCACATCCACCTGTGGGGATGCGGATTAAACGCATTCATTTTCCCAAGCAGACCTCGTATTCTCCGAGGTCGGGACATTTTGTTTACCTCGATTGGGCTAGACGCCCCTGTCCTAGGTGATACGTCGAATTGTCTACCGTCCCTACTGTAGCATCGGTATACGGAGGACTGTTGGCAGTGGACTTCAGTAATAATGCAGTGCGTTGATTCTAATCGGTCAGCGACCGAAACGTGGTGTGGGACGTAGATAGTGATTTTTCAGACCTCCGAGGAAGCAAAGACCTCGCATGGCCCACATTCCAATCCTGCAACGCTGCAGAGTTTGATAAGTTATCCGATGGGTTTGGTGGTTATCGAATCTGGACTGTGAATCTGTACCACGACGCACTACATATAAGCTAGTTTAATGTGGCCGTTGATGTGTGCATGCCGATCAGATATGTGTGCAGAATCATGCCATCTGTTCTCAGAGCCGATTCCTGGTAATATTCTACTTGAGAAGCACATGATGCATCGAGTCGGCGACCAAACCCACTCCCAACGGGAAGCCCATCCAGCTTCCGTCGGGACGCACGGGTAGGTTCTGCAAGGTGGTACTAGACGAGAAGCCCGTCACATTCTTCAGACTGCAAGATCGCTTCCCAGGTAAATTTTTTTTTATATATCTAGCCGTAAATGATATCTTTGGCGCAGGGAGCGTTTAAACATCAATCTAGAACTTATATGAGGCCACTAATTCACGGTACTCGTGAGGTGTCCTCAGTTGCTGCGCAGGTATGCACAATGCCCATAATCCAATTTGCAGAAGAATAGATCGGATCCATTGATGGTATGACAGTAGCAGGCAAACGACTGGTCAGAAAGGGCCGACCAGGTACCTGGACATATGGCTTGAGACACGCTGCAAGGAATTTCGATGTGTTTGAAACCGGAACGGTTGGATGCGTTTCCCAGAACTCAGTTTATACCCGAGGCGATGGTGGCCCTTGCTGTTACTGGTTCTCAGCGTTTTCTTGTTATGCGCCTTCGTTCTCGACCTTATTTCGTTTAATTGCACGACGGAGGTTGCTCGAGGTGTACCTACAAACCAAACCAGACTGTCGAGTTCGGCGAGCGGGCTGTTTTCCCTCGTTTCCGTTGAGTTGAAGTTTACGAAATTGAATATGCACTGTGATGAGCAAGGAAGAAATGAGTCGAGTTCTGCACATCGACATTTAAGCGGTTGTGCGACCTTGGAAAGGACGCGACCTACTCCATAGAGGGTCCAATGATACACTAAGGATAAATTAGAGCCCATCCGTGGATGGGCCGCCAAGTCAGTGCGCGATTGGGGCGAGCCAGATCGAGGGCCTGTGGGGTACACCTAATGGTTCGTTCCATAAACCGATGAAACAAATTAATGTTATTCAGGCACAAGGTAAACCGGATAGACTGGAGTTTTTCTAGCGGGCCTCGAAGAATATAGACATTGAGGCCAAATTTTTATCGCAGGCCAATTCCGTGTCAAATCAGACCATCTATTATTAACGGGAGACTAGTCCATATGTATGAATTGGCTGCGGCCCAAATTGTGTACCATCCAGGGGGCTGCCAGCGCATCAATGGGCAGGATTCGTCGGCGATTGGTAGTTAGTAGGTGCGGGCAGATCCAGAACCACAACTTGTATTCACGATGCTTCGTGTCCTTGCCCGATCGTTTAAATGATGCATGGATGGATTGTTGGGTTGACGATCGAGGGTCCAAGATAAGGCCATAGTACGGAGTATGGCATGAATCATGTCCGGTAGTAGTCCGTATGTACCTAATGGTTCAGTTATTTCGGTAACGATCAGAGTATACCCACAGTATACCCACGATGAAAAATCGATAAAAGGAAAAATCCATTGAAAATCGAAAATCAAGGATAAAAAGCAAAGCATGTCGGCGGCCGAGCAGCAAGACAGCAGCAGCCGAAGGACAGAAGAAACAGAAAGAAGAAGGGATTATCGAAAAGTGATCGATTGGCCGAGCCCCCGTGATCTCGCGCCGCCTTCCCTCTGCCCCGTCGCTTCTTCTCCTTCGCCTTTTCTGCCCAGTTGTCCGGTCGCTAAACTACAGACGGATTACAGCTGGCAAGATATTTCCGGCCATTGAGCTCTGCAGCTCCGGTCAATGACTGCTACGAGCTAAGGAATCAAATGCTCGTGGCGGTCTGAAAAGGACTGGGAGCTTTCAGGTACGTTAGTTACGTTCGTTGTCCCAGTCTGTGTGCCCCAGCTTGGTCTCTCCCAGCCATCGCATTTCCTCTCTCACCCCCATTTGACCAGCCACTGCGTCCGCAATTCTCTCCCTCATTTTTCCTTCGCTGTCTCCTCTCTGAAAATGTTCTTTCTTCTTTTCGTCCGTTGTCTCTTCTAACCTCGACTAATACCCACATTCCATTCGGTTACTGACCGACCGTTATTCAGAGACCGGCTTGCCTTGTCTCTTGATCCAGACTCTCGTGCCAGCTGGAATTTCGTTCGGCCACCTCATTCCAACCCCCTCTGACGTCGAACTGCCCTATTGACAAAGCACGTTCACGTCTGGTGTCACGTTGTCTTCGCAATTCACACCGTCTTCCCAATTCCCACATCCAGCGGTGTCTCCCCGTACCCACGGCGCATCTGACGAGACCAACGAAGTTTACGACCCTCCAGCGCTTACGACCACTCCGCGGCAACGCCAGCAGCAGGCTGCTTACGACCCTGTCCCCGTTACTTCCCGCCATACTCCTCCGCGCCCTTCCAGTGCTCACGGAAGCATTCGTTCATTGAGGCGAACGCCTCGTCTATCTCAAACCCGACCTGCCTCGGTAGATGGTTCAGGATTCCCGGCTCGGATAGAAGAATCAATCCCTGTCTTGGTACAACCTGCTTCACCGCATACCGCTGGAATCTCTGGGCTACGTCCAGCACTTTCGGAAGCGCAAACCGAAGACGACGACGAGGACGACTATTCAATACTCGGAACTAATCCCCACCTACCCGGTCGCTCGTACTGGCCCCGTAGATCCACCCGTGTTGAGCCAACTACAGCGTCCGCAATTCTTTGGGCGCTAGAAGAGGCCATTCGAAAACCGGTTCCTTTTACGTCAGATTGGGAGGAAGTGAATGCTTCCATGTCTGAATTGGCAGGTATCCCTGGATCAACAGGGTTCGGAGGAAATGGGCGGACCCAGAATGGAGCTTCGCGGGCTGCACAGGGCCCTGTGCCTGTAAACCCTCATCCAGCGAGTGGTGTCAGGACCCCGACCGACATTATGCGACAGCGTCGCGATCGGGAAGCTCGCAAACGGGCTGAACAGGAGGCTAGGGACAGGGAGCAGGAAGAAGCTGAGCACCAACAGGAAGCACGGGACAAGGCGCAAGCCCCGCCTTATCCTGCTGGCGTTGCCGGAGACAGGACTTCGCAGCGGAGAGCTGCGGCTCCTAGAGCTGCTGCAGGACCGGAAGTCAAACCAGACCCACGTAGTGCAATCCCCGCCGGCCAACAACCCCCCGGGCTGTCGTCTACCATTCGACGCCCTACAACACAATCTCAGGCACCAGGACCGCAGTCCCAGCAGGAACCAGTCCCACAGCAACAAATGCCTCTCCAATCTGCCCCAGGTTTGTCAAAACCACAAACACAGGCACCTCCATCTGGCCAGCCTGGTGCTTCCCAACCACAGCAACAGCCACGTCGCGTCGCTTTCCCCCACGCATTCGAACGCTGGGAAACCCTGTCTTCTCACTGGGAAGGACTTACTGGGTATTGGATTCGAAAGCTCGAACAGAACAACGAAGCATTGGAACGTGACCCTATCAGTCAGCAGATGGCCCGTCAAGTCACTGACCTTTCTGCTGCTGGTGCGAACCTATTCCACGCGGTCGTTGAGTTGCAGCGTTTGCGAGCGTCGTCCGAGCGAAAGTTCCAGCGGTGGTTCTTCGATACGCGCTCGGAGCAAGAGCGATCGAAGGAACTTCAGGCTGACCTGGAGCGGCAGCTACAGACGGAGCAGCAAGCTCGCGCTGAGGCATTGACGTCGTCGCAAAAGGCCGAAACTGATAAACTCCGGGCCGAGAACTTGCTCAAGGAAATGCGCCGGGAGCTTCAGATTTCCAAGGAGGAGGCGCGTCGGGCGTGGGAAGAGCTTGGTCGCCGCGAACAAGAGGAAAGGGACCGAACGAACTCCCTTCGAAGTGGGGAGCCCACACTAGTTGGGGGAGTCCAGGTAGTGCCCATGATTCAGGGTCTTCCAAACCGCCAGAATTCCTCCAATCGTTCCCAAACCCGACCCACCTCCTATCATGGCGGTGAGGGTAATGGGAAAATCGGGGTCACTACCCCGGAAGGTCATTATTACGACGAAACCCCTATATCGCCCGCAGACAATGATCCCTTCCAAGAAGCGCGCGGAGTTTGTCAGGAACTGGAGGCGCCGCACCCAGGCCCTTCCCACCCCCCGGTGACTACTACTGCAGAAGCACCGGGACACTACAGCGGCAGTTACTATGACCAAGGAAGCGCGTACCAAAACCGCCCGTCTCCCGAGAATGATGATCGCTCCTACGTTGGTAGCAGTGAGCCGGGCGAAGAGGAGTTTGGTGGCTATCGACGCAACCCTCAAGGACGTCCAATCGTTTACCCCCGGCCCATGTCGGAGGAGAGCGACGAAGGATCAATGGACAGCGGCGATCGTGGGTACATGACGAGTACCATGCCTCCAACTTCAGGGTCGTTGTATGCCCCTAGCTATGGCCAGAGCGGCTCCGTGGATTACAGCGGCTCGGGGTGGGGTGGTGACTCTGGGTGGGAATCGGTCACTCCTCGCCATCGTCATCCGACGCGCCTCAGTGATGTCCTCGAGGAGGAAGAACCTCGGACAACCCCAAGCCGCGCCAGTCGTGCCAGTCGTGCCAGTCGTGCCAGCCAAGCCAGCCGAAGTGTACATTGATCAGTTGAATATGGCACCTCGTATGTCGTAATGTTGCGGGAAAAGTGCAATTTGTCTCTACTCTATCTCCTTTTGTTTGTCTTCTTCCATTTCATTATTCCCCATTACGCTCCAGTCGAGATGACAACTGCATTGCCTGGTATTTATTCTTGTTTCTTGCTTTATTATGTCTTGTTATTTCATCTTTATTTCTCTTCTCTGTCTCATTATTTACCTCGTGTTGCATTTTCACCTTTGAGACAGTGCTTATGACTAGGGGATTTCTTGCGTTGATATGTCTATTTTTGACTTTCGCCAATAAACCTGCACACGAGAAGTATGGTAATTATTGTAATTCTAGAATCTATGAACTCGATTTCTGAGGGATTAAAAGTGATACTTTCTTCGTGGTAAAATAACTCCAGATATACCCTGTAGTAGCTCAACTCACGTGACGTAGGTGTGTAGCCCGGATAATCAGGCACCAAGCTAAACCCCGTCTGGACTTGGAGATCCGGACTCAAGCCACCAGGCTCCTCGGCGCAATCTCCAACACCGTCTTTTACCTACCCTCCAGCAAGTCGGCTCGCTCGGAAATCCCTCAATTTTCGAAAATGGCCTCAACAATGCGACCACTCACCCGGCTGATCGGCCGTGCCTCGCGCCCACTCGCCCACACCGTCGAAAATACGACACCGCGATCCATCTCATCTCAAGCCGGTCTTCTGCACTCGCTCCGAACCACCTCCACGCCAATTGCGATCCCCAGACTCAATGGCCCGTCCTCCCAGCGCTCCTTCACATCGTCGAGTCTGCGTGCTCGAGCTCGCACTATGGGCCAGCTGCGCGCCCGGAACTCCACGGGGCCGTTTTCATGGAAGGCCGCTCTGCTGTTCGTCATCACCGGCGGAGGTATGATCGTTTACTTCCGCGTCGAAAAGGAGCGTCTGGAGCGGAAGCGCATTGCGGAGATGAGCAAAGGCGTGGGAAGGCCGAAGGTCGGCGGACCTTTCGTGCTGAAGGACCTGGATGGCAAGGAATTCACGGCGGAGGATTTGAAGGGGAAATATAGCTTTGTTGGTTTCCCTTGACTTTTCTTTCTCTCCATACAACAGGGGATGATACGATTCGATGACTATCGAATTAGGCTATCATGAAAGCTCAAAAATACTAATCAATGAGCCAATCCCAATAGGTCTACTTCGGCTTCACCCATTGCCCCGACATCTGCCCCGACGAGCTAGACAAAATGGCCGAGATCATCGACGGCGTGAAGAAAGAGACCGACGGCGAGAATGTCTTCCTCCCTGTGTTCATCACCTGCGACCCGGTCCGTGATACGCCGGAGGTGCTGCGCTCGTATCTCCAGGAGTTCCACTCGGGGATTATCGGCTTGACGGGCACCTACGAGCAGGTGAAGAATGTGTGCAAGCAGTACCGGGTGTACTTCAGTACGCCGCAGAATGTGAAGCCTGGAGAGGATTATCTGGTGGACCACAGTATTTACTTTTATCTGATGGGTGAGTTTTCGTCTATCCTTGTTTTTTTAGGATACGAAGGATGGGTTGGTTGCTAACTATGCTGTGTGCGCTTTAGATCCCGAGGGTGACTTTGTCGAATGTATTGGACGCCAGGATACGCCTGAGTCAGCTACCAAGTTGATCATGGAGCATATCAATGACTGGAAGAGGGAGGGCAGGCCGCTGAAGAAAGATTAGGGTGTATAATCAAAAAGGCTTTGGCAGATATGTACAATAGAAAATACCCTCCTCGATGTATACCGCTGGGAATGTCATGTAGAATACGGAGCTCCAGGTCTCGCACCACTATTCGTGTCATCCACTTGTCGCATGTTCGGAGCCTTCGAGATCAATATATCACCAGACACGAGCAATATTTCAGCAAACACCCTCACCAATGTCCGCCGGCACTCCTCACACAGAGTCCTCCCCAACAACCTTCTTCCCCTCAGCATCCCTATCCCGATTCGCCCTCCACTCCTTCTCCCCATCCACAAACTCCTCCATTTTCCAAATCTCGGCCTTCTCCTTCACCAGCTCCAACACCTCCTCTCCGGCCCTCCATGCCGCCCCGCGATGGCCCGCACTAACCGCAATAACGATCGACGCTTCGGAGATCGGCACCGTGCCCAGACGATGCGCAATCACGATCCCCGTCAATGTATGTTTCTCGACCGCGTCGTGCGCGATCTTGTCGAGCGTCTTCAGCGCGAGCGGCGGGTACGCGGTATAGCTTAGTTGCGAGACGGGGCGGTCTTCGAAGGTGTCGCGCGTCGTGCCGAGGAAGAGCACGTTTGCGCCGGCAGAGGGGGACGAGATTCGGGCGAGGGCGGCGTTGGCGTCGAGGAAGTTGTAGGTTAGGGAGATGTGGATGTTTTGGGATGGGTCTTGCGTGGTGCGTGGGTAGGTTGTTGGGTCGAGGTGTGAGGGGATATCGGTGGTCATTGTTGCGAGGGTGTGTGGTTTAGGTCGGTTTGGAGGGGGGTGGAGACGAGGGATGGGAGGAAGAATGAAGGGGAAAAGGTTGAAGCTGGTAAAGGTAACAGTAAATGACGATGCTCGGTGAAGGTGAAGTGGGCTGTATAGGTGTGCTGGCCTGAGGCAAGCAATGTCTTATCGATGTGGGGGAAAGTCAAGAGTGGGGTTCGTCGCGATAGAAGAGTTAAGATTGACTGTCACCAAGCATCTAGACGGCTCTACATGAATTGTCAGACGGTCAGATCATTAAATTGGTCGAAGTGAAGCTATCTGTGCTGTTATACGAGGTCACCACTTGGTTTGGGATTAACGTACCTTTCATCCATGGACTTGCTACCAACACAACGCCTTCGAGCTCGAGTACCCAGCAGGAGAGACAATTCAATCCATTAAATCCAGAGAAAACTGATGAAAAAAGCAGGTTCTATCTGATTCTAGGGTTCTCTTTCTCAGTCAGGATCTGAATACTTGGAAGATGATCCTACAGACTTTGATCCTTACAAGGCCGATCCCCGTCTGGAGCTCGAATCCTGTTATGACGTCAACCCACTTCGTTCACCCTCAAGAGCATGGCACTCTACTTCCCATGTTGATTGTTACTTAAGAGACCTCTGAGCGCGAGAACTGACTTGTCAGAACCATAGCTGTCTGAGCACAGACACCACCTTCCAAACCGAGCTCGAATCCACGTCTCTGACCAGCCCCAGCGCATACACTGTGCACACCATGACCAGTCGAATGGCATCCGTGTCCCTCCATCATTTGGTCAACTCAACCTGTGGATCCGCTCGCTGATAAGTTTCACTGGCTCCGGATCATCCTCCTGACCCATTGATGGATGCCAATGGCGGTACTCCGTACTCCTTCCTTCAAGGTGGTCGCGAACAACGAGTCCACCGAGAATTTCTCCGCACCGAGTCCGACAATGCCCCGCGGTGGGTAGGATGCGATGCCCCTCTTGAAAACATCTCCGAGCTCAGTATATAAACGAACCTCTTCAAGCTACAACTCCGACCACCACCACAGATCACACCATAATAGACCACTCAGTTCGCAGCTATGGCCAAATCTGCCAACCAGATCCACCGTGCCTGGTGGAAGGAATCGTCCGTCTATCAAATCTGGCCCGCCTCGTTCAAGGACTCCAACGATGACGGTATCGGTGACATCCCCGGTATCATCTCGAAGCTGGACCATATTAAGAACCTTGGTATTGACATTGTCTGGCTGTGTCCGTCCTACAAGTCGCCCCAGGTGGACATGGGATATGATATCGCCGATTACTACAACATTGCGGATGAGTATGGCACGGTCGCAGATGTCGACAAGCTGATCAAGGGGTGCCATGACCGGGGCATGAAGCTGCTCATGGACCTGGTTGTGAACCACACGAGTGACCAAAACGAGTGGTTCAAGCAATCGCGCAGCTCCAAGGACAACGAATACCGCAACTGGTATGTCTGGAAACCGGCCAAGTACGACGAGCAGGGCAACCGCCAGCCACCAAACAACTGGGTGTCGCATTTCCAAGGTATGTTCTTAATGACACACTTGGGAGCATTGACTAGTATTGGAACTAACAGAAGTCGCTTTGATTAGGGAGTGCCTGGGAATGGGATGAGTTGACCGGCGAATACTACCTCCACCTCTACGCAACGGAACAGCCCGATCTCAACTGGGAGCACCCACCCGTCCGCAAAGCAGTGGAAGATATTATGCGATTCTGGCTGGACAAAGGTGCAGATGGATTCCGAATGGACGTGATCAACTTCATCAGCAAGTACCAAGATTTCCCGGATGCTCCGATCAAGGACCCTCGCACCCCCTGGCAATGGGGAGACAAGTGGTACGCCAACGGTCCTCGTCTGCACGAGTACCTCCAGTTTGTGGGAAGTATCCTCAAGGAATACGACACCTTCAGTGTGGGCGAAATGCCGTTCGTCACGGACACGAACGAGGTGCTCCGCGCCGTGCAGTATGACCGCAATGAGATCAACATGATCTTCAACTTTGAGCATGTGGATATCGACCACGGCAAATACGACAAATTCGAGCCCGGTAGCTGGAAGCTCACGGACTTGAAGGCGTTCTTCGAGAGGTGGCAGAAGTTCATGTATGAGAATGACGGCTGGAACGCCCTGTACTGGGAGAACCACGACCAGCCTCGGTCGATTGACCGATATTTGGGTGCCAGAGAGGAGTACCGCACCGCGGCGGGCAAGATACTGGCAACCGTATTGGCTTTGAAGTCGGGATCTCCTTTCGTCTATCAGGGACAGGAAATTGGAATGAGAAACGTGCCCATCGAGTGGGACATGGACGAGTACAAGGACATTGACTGTCTCAACCACTGGTATAGGTTCGTTGCCTCTCAGACATGTTTACCAACAAAAATATACTAACACCCTGACAAGACTTCTGAAGAACCCCAAGGCCGACGACACGACCAAACACATCGCTCGACAAGAGTACCAGAAGAAGTCGCGAGATAACGGTCGCACACCCGTCCAGTGGTCTCCGGAACCTAACGGTGGCTTCACCAGCCCGAACGTCAAGCCCTGGATGTCCGTCAACCCCGACTACCCGCTAGTAAACGCCGAGGACCAGGTCAAGGACCCGGCATCCATCTACCTCTACTGGGCCTCGGTGCTTAAACTGCGCAAGCAGTACCTGGACATCTTCGTGTACGGAAACTACGAACTGGTGGATCGCGATAGCCAGGAGATCTTCGCATACAGTCGTCAATATGAAGACCAGAAGGCGCTGGTGTTGGCGAACTGGACGGACAAGGAACTCGAGTGGGATGCTGCCGGCAATGGCATCACAGGCGTCAAGGACGTGCTGCTGAATAGCTACGAGAGTGCCGAGGGCGCTAAGAAGTGGGTTTCCACCGCCAAGTGGAGTCTCCGACCGTATGAGGCTATCGTTGTGCTTCTGTAGGCCTGGTCTTCATGACCATGACTGGGTTGCTTGCGGGCGCGACTTCTATATCAAATGCAGATAAAATTAGATAATAAATACTTTGATTCCACCGACTTTGAGCTCTTCAAATATGAGGACAGGAATGACTGTAGATATTTCATCAATTGATGCTGTCTGGAAAAGTGCCAGGTTTGCTAAACTGGACGGAGTTGGATAAGGAATCGAAAGCTGCTGCATCCATCCACACCAAATCCGGCGACCAGATCTAAAAATACTCCGGTCGGTATCAAAATGACAATCCTTCGTGCTATAACAGGCGGTAAGAGCTCAAATCCAATCAGCGTCAATAATTCTCGTGACCTGCGCTGAGAATAACAGATTTGAAACATGCTGCCATACATTACCGCTAACCCGTTTAGGAAACAGTGTCTACACCCCTTGAATGGAAGCGTCCGCATCTGCTCCTTGAATGCCACTGCATCTACACCAAGATCCAACTCGATGGCGCTCCACAGCAGTCCTCTTTGTCTAAATTGGAATATGGCATTCCGCCTACACAGGATGATTACGTTTTCGAACACCCGTCCATGCTCAATATGACTTTCCGTCGCAAGCCTAGCGGTGGCTTGCCACGGTTCCTATCCTGTCATATCATGTCGCTGCCAGAGGGGCGTGTCAAAAGCAATTCATATTTACCTTCAGACTTCAAACCGCAATTGCAAATCTCCCTCGTTTCAGAATATTCTCCCCTACCTTGGACCCATTGATTGAAGCATGACTGTCATCATGAGACGGTGGAATTCGATAACCACCAAGATCGTTGTCGCTGCCTTGTGCAGCTACGCTGTCTTCAGCGTGCTCCTCGGCAACAAGGAGGCCTACGATTCAACGCGAAACTTAGTCCGCGCCGGTCAGCGCCGACTGTACGGTTCAACCTTTGACCGCATCAATAATGAGACTCTTGGGGTATGGTTGACCATCATGAAGTATGATTCCCGGGTCTAACGTTTTTGTCCATTGTCTAGTTTGAAAAGATCTTTGCGATCGGCTTGAAGGAACGATCAGATAAGCGCGATTTCCTCACTCTGGCGGCTTCTGTCACCGATATCAAGGTCGAGTGGATAGATGGAGTCAAGCCGGAGACTATACCCGAGAAAGCGCTGCCGGAGGTTTGTGCTTGTGACTCTTCTTGAAGAATCCGGGCTAATGAGAACAGAGATACAATACGTCATGGCTGAAGCCTACTGTTGCTGGTTGTTGGCGCGCACATATGAATGCGATGCAAGAGTGCGTATGATGCTTTCTTCCTTGAGTGCCAACGCTAATAAGCAAATAGGATAGTCAACAATCGATACTCCACGGCTCTAATCTTGGAGGATGATGCCGACTGGGATGTTTCTATCCGACAACAGCTTCGAGAATTCGCTCAAGGGGTACGAACTATAACCGATAATCAGAAAGCACCCAGGGAAACGCCATATGGCACCAATTGGGATATCCTCTGGGTGGGAGGCTGCTCGGCTGGCCCCGGGTCTAAAGAATCCAACATCTACGCCGTCCCCAATGATCCCACTGTTGCGGCTGTTCGGCACCGTCGCAATATCTGGGGAGGGCCTTCTGAGACATGGAAGAAGAAGCATCCCGAATATCCGGAGGACTCGACGCGGTATATCTTTCGAGCACAAACGGGCTGCTGTACGTACGGGTATGCAGTGACTTACGAAGGTGCGAGGAGGATGATCGCCGCGTTGTCGCTGGATTATATGGACCTGGCGATCGACAACTCCATGAGTGATATGTGCGCTGGCAACCAGCGTGAACAGATACGCTGCTACGGGCCCTATCCGAACATCATCGGGACCTATAAACCCGCTGGCTTTGCATCGCGAGGGTCTGATATCGAGGTCTACAACGACGAGTACCACGAGGCCAGTTCTCACAATATGATCTATAGCACGAGAATGAATATCCATCGGCTACTTGCGGGGAATGACACGGTTTTGGGACAGTATGCCGACGAGAAGGATACGTGGCTCAAGGGTGAGGCCAAGATAAATGAGATTCAGTATCCAGCTGGTTGTCTCATTCCTTGAGCAAGCACTGTTGCATGTGACTGTTTATATTTTTTTTCAAGGCGAATTCTTTCTCTGTCATTATTATTCAATCAGATTATTAATAAGTTTACTCCCGGCTTCTTGAGACACCATGTCCCCAAGCCACCCTTTAAGCAGAAGCTAACTAGCAACACGAAATGAAGGACAGTATATTTCTCAACTCTATGACGAGCAGATGCCCATTTTTTCATTGAATTTTTATTATCTAATGAAATGTAACCTCTTCGTTGTCCGTTTTCCCGTAGGGTTGATGCAACACTTCCGGATGCGGAATAACTCACCCGCAATCGGTAGAGCCGGGGAGACAGAAACAGGAGATCTACAATCTACAATGACCCCAATCCGGAGGACTTCAGCAGGTCAAATGATCATGGCATTCGTCAAATCTCTTGCTCAACCATAGTGTTGTCTCTCTTCACTCGATACAACGACTTCAACCAACCACACTGATGACCTGTCGAAATTCGAGCCCCAAAATCAATCCACGGTTAGAAGCTTGCACACCAAACTAGGAACTCTTTATATCAGGTTCAGGAACAGGTTTCGGTAATTCCTTGTCAGCCATTGCTCGGGTAGCATTCAACGGCCCTGACAGCTGACACGTACGACGGTCTTTCTTGTTCTGGACTGGTGGTGATGTATGTGCTGCAACTCTGCTGATGTGGCCCAGTCCTACTACGAAGCATATATACACGCAGTGGAATATAGTTACCTGCGGTGACCTGCGGTGACCTGTGGCTCCTATACTAATGCATGTTGGTATGTCTGTGAATTGAACACACCGTCCCAACCAAACATGGTCTTCTCAGCACGACACGGGGAGGAAGATGACCCCGAGTCGGGTCAGCTTCTCAACAACACCAAGGAATACGATGATGAAATGGAAAAGAAAATTCCTGAAAAGACCGGGACTTCATCTATGCTCGGAGTGGCCATATGGACTATGGTTAATGTTATCTCAACGGTTGCCATTGTAAGCACTTTCATGTCCATAATCATTAGTTCCACATACTAACACAACCCTACAACGCAGGTCTTCACCAACAAATCCATCCTCACCGACCCATCCTTCCGCAACTGCCAGATCTCCTTCGCCGCATACCACTTCTTCGTCACAGGCGCCACATTATGGGTCGCCTCCCGGCCTTGGTGCGGCCTCTTCGTGCCCAAGGAAGTCCAGATCCGCCAAATGCTCCCCTTATCCGCCGCCATGGGCGTGCAAGTGATTCTCCAGAATCTCGGACTCGCCAACTCATCCGTGATGTTCCACCAACTCGCTCGTCTTCTACTCACCCCTGTAACCGCCTTCCTGAACTACATCCTATACGGCGCGCGGATCCCCCGTGCTGCCATTTCCCCTTTGATCCTCCTCTGCGCCGGCGTCGGTATCGTCACATACTACGACTCGCTGCCCAAGGATGACGGCAAAACCACTACCTCCCTCTGGGGCATCATCTTCGCGTTCTCGGGTGTCGGGGCCAGCGCTATCTACACCGTGTGGATTGGCTTCTATCATCGGAAACTGGAAATGTCGAGCATGCAGCTTCTGTTGAACCAGGCACCTATCAGCGCGGGATTGCTGCTGATTACGATTCCTTGGATCGAAACCCCGCCTGTTATGTCGTATGTGCCGAGCTCGATGTGGTTTTTGATTCTAACGGTATGTCTTCCGAGCACCCTGTATACATTCTATCATCATGGTTATTTACCAGGCTGGAATACGTAGTGCTGACAGAGTCTCAGAGCGGCGTGTGTGCTTGCCTCGTCAACCTCTCCGGATTCTATATCATCGATGCCGCAGGTCCTGTGAGCAGCACTGTCATCGGGCAGTTGAAGACCTGTGTGATTGTGGGCCTCGGATGGGCGTCTAGCAGCCATATCGTCATGAGCCAAAGTGTTATGGGTATTGTGATGTCGTTGGTTGGTATGGGACTGTAAGTTCTCTTTTCCAAAATATCGGATTTTACTATTGGGTGTTGGTGCTAATTCGTCGTGGCGTGTCATAGGTACATGAATATTATATTGAGGCAGCCTAATGTGAGGACATAACTTTGAGACTATATATTGGGGCGTGTTCGAGTTGGTTCAGCCCTGGACAGAGAAAAGAGACGTGGTTGGAGAAAGGGGGGTGATTTGGAGTATAGTACAGAGGATAATGTAATATTTGGGATGGAGTGGTATCGGAGCATTATTTGTCAATTTACTAGTCGTGTGTTATATTAAACTAACTATATCATAGTAAAACCACTTTATTGAACGTGATATCGCAGTTACTCTATTTCATTTATTGAACTAATAAGTAGTCACAATCGTCCCGGTAGGGCCATAGTATCGATCTACCCTGTTATTCTTAGAACTAGAGCCCATAACTTAACTATGCTGATAGGCTGACCGAACAATCCCCAATTTTGGCGTTTGACTGAATCATACTGCCTAGATTGATCATCGTGAACAAATGAGGTTCTCGGCGGAATGCAAGGAGAACCATGTTCTTTCCACCTTTCTAAGCACAGACACGGTAATCCTTCGAGGGCCGCTGTAGATTATTGTTATTCAGACAAATGAATTCAGATTCTCACTATCGATAATCCAGTGATACATCCACATGGAGTTTTCTGCCTCCGGTTTGAATCTCCTTCCCACATCATCCGAAAAGGCCGTATCATCACCACCACATTCCACACCCCTTTCTCCCTGGATCACAATACCTTATAAATCACAGCTGCATTCTGCACGTTCACCTGCAGATGCGGGGTCTTGCAGTGACTAGCAGGCACCTGGTAGTTTTTCCGATGTAGTAATTAAAACCTGGCGAATAGGATCATACGGAGTTGACCGGACAAGCAGTCGGTAAGGCGTGATCAACTAAATTCCATTAGCTCTATCATTAGCATCAACGACAGGCCGCTTAGTCCGGAGACCGGAGATCGGAGA
The DNA here is from genome assembly GCF_023601865.1 of Aspergillus affinis. Lineage (NCBI taxonomy): Eukaryota > Fungi > Ascomycota > Eurotiomycetes > Eurotiales > Aspergillaceae > Aspergillus > Aspergillus affinis. The sequence goes on along the minus strand of NW_026515960.1, from coordinate 25,312 downwards.
CGGGGACCAGTCCTTCTCGCAAGTGACAAGTTTCTCCTTGATGTTAATACTGGTGTCGATAATTCACGCGCTAGGGGCCGGGGATCATCCTGAATTTGTTTTTCTATGCATGCGACGAGCGGGCTGAGATGGGGCAGCTGAATATCGTTATTTCTTTTTTCATGACTGGATTTTCATTTGGGCCGAGGATGAGGGGTATAGATGGGGTTATAAATAGGAATCTAGTAGCCAGGTGGGAAATGAAGTCGATAAGGGTAGAGTCGATTGTTTGTTCGCGATGTTCTTGTCTTATTTAGCCCTGGGCGCTGCGGTTTTCCCGTCTTTCGGGCTTGCATTGACACGTCCGGTTCGGAGAAGTCGGATCCCCTAAGAGGCTCTTGCCATTTATATTCCTCATGCTAACTAGGAGGGGCATAGTAGATGTATCATCTTCTCTTTTAGAAGATTTCACTCGTTTCGCACAGTTCGCAGCGGCCGCAAACTGCGCAGCAAACCACAACGAGACTTCCCCCGGCTCAGCTGTCTACTGCGACGACGGGAAATGCCCTCTCGTGGCCGAATCAGACACAGAGATAATCAAGGGCTTTTGGGAGTAAGATGTCCCACTTCTTTCCTCCTCATAGTAGACCACTGCTAACAGCGGCACGACTAGATTTGAACCAGGCGACACGACAGGCTACCTAGCGCTCGATCGCACTCAGAAGCGCATCGTGCTCTCATTCCGAGGTACAACGTCTACCGAGAACGGCGAGACGGATCTGAAATTCCAGCATGTCGATGCCTCCGATGCCTGCACGGGATGTAAAGCCCACGAGGGATTCTGGGAGGCCTCAACCGCTGCGATCAAGAATCTGACATCGAGCGTTGAGTCTGCGGCCAAAGAGAACCCTGACTATACGATTACCCTGGTGGGTCATAGTTTGGGAGGCGCGCTTGCGACGTTGGGAGCCGTCTCGCTTCGTAATGCGGGCCTTACTGTCGATATGGTATGTTTGATATGATCCTTAGAGTTATGGTTCGAAACGAAGCTGACGGTAGGCAGTATACCTATGGCGCACCATCGGTAGGAAACTATGCTTTTGCAAAGTATATTACTGACCAGACAGCCGGAGAGAACTATCGGGTGACGCACACCCACGATGAGGTTCCCAAGGTCTTGTATCGGGCGTCGAGGGAGTGGCTGCTTCATCTCGTGGTACCGGAATATAGTCAGTCTTCTCCAGAGTATTGGATCACTTCGGATAACGGCGTCAAGCCGACTGTCTCGGACATCGAGGTGGTTGAAGGTGTAAATAATGAGGACGGAAATCTAGGTCAAGGTGGAATTACCTTGGATGCTCATGGGTGGTATATGGGGAACATGTCGGTTTGTGCTGATACATAGATGGATTTGGATACCTGTTTGGCGATTTTTGGATTCACTTGCTCGTTGGGTTATAAGTAATTTTGAGTCGATTTTAATAATTTGAGTATATGACACTTCACATCCGGCTATTTACAAGTCTTTAATGCCTAGAGCTTGGGAAGACTTGGCTCTGGGTCGACGCAGGAATGCTAATTTGTTAGAAGCACCGGCTAACCCTTCTAGAATGTCATCGGGATGTTAAGAAAGATCATACATCAAAGCTATCCTGACTTTGATTCCTATATGGAGTTCAATTATGCTGGGGAAAGTAGACTAAGAACATGGATACGAAAATGGGCATTACAATTGCCTAGACAGGTTACATTGATGTCCGACAGGGTTTAATATTGTTGTTTATCTTGTACGACATCAAGCAATTGAAGACTCAGCCCTAGTTCAATGAGCACCGATGTATATATAGTCAGAGGTTTTCGCAAATAATCAATGAATTAAAGGTTCGATAGTCCCTAGTTCCCTGCTATGCAATCAGCCTCATCTCTTTTAACAATCCCAGTCTCTCCTGCGTGGCTCTCCCTTGAATGGATAGTGCTAATTCAAAGATCCTCACTGACCACAACAAGAATGTATGTCCTTGCTGCACCTTATCTATAAGACCGAATGCCTAGGCCTCGAAGGGGTGGTCTTCCCCATCTCCTGATGGCTATAAAATCATCCACCCATGCGTCGGTCCTGTCTGAGTTTCCTACCCAGCTCATACCTGTCCTACTCCCTGTCTGATTACTCTAATCAATTCGATACCTACGAGTTTGGTTCCATTTCACATAATGAGGTTCATTGGTTTTGTTGCGTTGCTCTTCGCAGCCCTTGGGGCTTCGCATGCTATTGATTATGCTGGTGATGAGAACGGCCTTACCCATTCCACCCAAGGTTGTTGAGTTCTCTATATCTTCTTTTGTTGGACCGCTTCTCCTTCCTAATGTAGTTTAGTGTGTCATCTAATCCACACGGTAGATAGCTCTCTCGCAGCTACGCTGCATCTTTAGGAATTCAAGCATCTTTCTCATCTTCATCGCACCGCGATCCTGGCATCTTTCATTTTCACGCTTCATACAACTGACAGATAAACCCACAGATATCTCTCTGTCTACCACAGAGGCTATTGAAATGGTCAATAATGACAACAAGCCCCGAAATAACGACGACGTGGTTAACAATGCTTCTCTGGGCAACACAACTCCTGTTGAACTCGAACGTGACGAAGACAACGATGACACAGAAGAGGATGAAAATATCCTGATTTTTTGGGAAATCGGACGCAAGAAGAAGTGCATAACTGCTAGAGACTGTCCATTCGATTCTTATTGCTGCTTCGATGGCAGGCACTGCTGTGCTAAAAAGAGCAAGTACGATATTTCTTGGTTCAAGATGTGGTATTGACCCGCTTGAATGGCCGTAGAAAGATGGATTGTCTCTTTCTTGTCTTTTGGTTTTTTCAATCTCTCTCGAGATCCTGGCTTGACGAGGTTTTTCTTTTCAGTGGGCACGATTTGATATCTAGGTCTGGCGTTATTTTTCATCGCGTATATTTCAATGGAGGGTAAATGATGCTTGAGTTTACTTACTTCGGGTCCTGGATTTATATGACAAAATATCATCTACATTTTGTATTAAAAGCCCTTGTGACCTCTCGATGATTCATCCTCGAAGGGGCAAAAAGTGGCCGGCTTTGTAATGTTGGAAATATTCAATACCACTCGATTACCCTAGACTTGACATATATATCTAATCACGCCACATTTATTGGCTGAAACCGATCAAGCGAAATCGACGCTATCAACGGCCCCATGAAGATCCATCTCCACCTACCGCAACGCATATTGGTCTCGCGTCAGCCGTTCTACCTTGATGGCCTGTAGACATTGAATTCCCTTGGAATCCCCCTAGGTATGCCTAAATCACTTAGTATCCAGTCTCTTAATAGAATCGAGGATATCTGACTGGTCAATAGGCGGTGATGGCCTCTGGGGGAAGTGTGCATTGAGGGTCTGTGTTTTGGTCAAATTGTAACCAAGTCGGCTTCTCAGCCTCTTGTCTACATACGATCATTGACAAAAGCCAACGTTCAAGAGCGGAAGGAATAAAATTGGAAACATTCTCGCAGGATTCTGACCTATCAACGTGTGAACTGATGAGTTCTGACTCAAGGGCGTGTGTCGATTACGCTTAGGGCAAAATATGTGGCTTGGCACTTATAAAGCCTACATGCCTATAAGGCTATATGAGTAGCATATCTACTGAGTATCATTGAACAAGGCCCTTCCTTCCCCTGCTTTCACTCTTCATCCTCTCAGCAAAATGTTCTCCATTAGATTCCGACCGCTTCAAGGCGGCAGTATGCATTCTCATTCCTTCCTCCTTGCCTCAAGCCTCGTGACTAACCTTCAATTCTCCCAGTTCATTCTGTCCAAATTGGCCGAGTTAGTATCTCACAACAATGTACACACCTCCGCATATCATCGAGGAGGTGAGCAGTCTCCGAGGCCCCTTCCTGAGCCATATCCCATGATCTAAACGTTATTTTCTTTTCTCCTGCATTCAGACTCTCTTCACAAGTAAACAAACCAACCGATGCCGGAAGTAGTCTAGCACAACAACGTCTACGGCGTCCTGTCTCTCCCCATTTTTCCATCTACCGTCCTCAAATAACATGGGTGGTCAGTATAACCACTCGAATCGCCGGCATCGCTCTCTCGGGTGGAATGTACCTCTTCGCAACAGCCTACCTCTTATCGCCGGTGACCGGGTGGGACATCGGTTCTGAGTCCTTAACAGCTAGCTTCAGCAGCCTCTCGCCTGTAACGGCTTACGCGGTGAAATTTGGAGTTGCTCTTCCATTTACGTTCCATTGTTTCAATGGCGTTCGGCATCTTGTTTGGGATACTGGTCGCGGATTCCTGAACCAACAAGTCAATTGGAGTGGGTGGGTGGTAGTTGGGGCTTCTGCGATTGCTGCTGCTCTTTTGGCTGCTTGGAAGCCCAGCGATGATGCATGATAGGTAAGGTATTCGATATTGTCTATGATTTAATGTAAAGGTCAGAAAATGAATTTTTCGCATTGACCGTGGGAGTTGTGCACCAGGACTCGGGAGGAATTGGAATCTACTCTGTTCTCTGTTTCTTCTTTGTTTGACCAAGGGTAGCTTTTGCTTCAAGAGAAAATAGAAGCTTCAATATTGATAATTATGTCATTTTTTAGGGCCATATTTGGCTCGCGATTCAGCGAATCTCGCCCCTCTGACCCACGTTCAGCGCTGATTACGAATTTCTCGCCGGCATATTGTGAGACTCTTCTACAGACTATATTTGAGACTTGGTGCTGATTCGATTTATATCTTAACATGTCGGACTATAGTGGTACTTAATTCGCTCCATCCACCAGCCATTATACTTCAACCAAACTGGGTGAAGAACCTCCATGTCTCCGGAGGAACGTATGACTTCGTCGCACTATCTCCAATGCCACCATCATAGGGAGCCGCCGTATGGTTACCATCAAACGCAAGCCACCATACAGGATGATCCGAGCAGCCAGAATACTCTGTCAGGATATGGGTGAGACTTCCAGGTGGTGGCTCCGGGACAGCCGAAGGGACCTGACATCCATTAACAGCCACCCATCTATCTCTCATCTTCCTGCCTTTTTCAATCACCAAGACCCCGTCTTGCACCCCGTGCACGCCCATATACGCAAACGAATCCTTGCCTCCATCACACCCACTGACTTCCGCCCCTCCTATCGCAACACCTGCCCGGAACTTGTCGGCCAATGAACACCCAACTGAAAAGGTCATGCCGGCACCATAGCTCCATCCCGTGGCGAACACTAGATTCGGGTTCACGCACAGATCCGCCTCCAAGGCCTCGGTCAAGGCAGCGGTGAAAGCGATGTCTTTTCCTTGGATGTTGGGCCAGCCAGGCACCGTGCCCTGCGGTGCCACGAATATAGCACTGTTGTTGGCGAGCCGCTGTAGTCCGTAATAGGCGTATGTTCCAGTCTCGACCCATGCTCCTGTAACTATCTCTGTCATGTTGGATCCCAGAAAATGGAAGCAGAAGATAAGTCGGTAGGGAGTGTTGGTGTCGTAGTTTTCGGGGAGCGTGGTGTGGAATTCTCGCACTTCGCCGTTCACGGACATCTTGTGATAGCCGGTGGTTAGGCTTGGGGCTCGCCCACATCCGCGGGATAAGGATGAACCGTACACGGGGATGGTAAAGAGGGACAGGGCTACAAACGTAGCCAGCAGACGCGTTCGAGCCAACATTGTCAATACTCTCTGAGGGTGAGGCTCGGATGCTGCTGGTCTCGACGTTTTTTAAGAATCTCCCTCAAATTCTCAATAGAACCTCCATTTATCCCCAATGGAGCTTACCTATCGGCCTTTAAGGAGGGGTTTATGTTACGGTGACATTCTACGAGCTTACTCCCTCTCGGACTTCAGGGACAATCACATTATTGAATAGACTTTGCATAAGGTGACATGGCATCTTGGCAGCTCTGTCAGCCTTTCTATCATGATACTTGAGGAATCAGGAAAAGGATTGGCCATCTATAGATGTTACAGAGCCTAATCAGCCTCTCAGTCTTTCTGAGAAAAAGTCCATCATGGCATCTCAATACTCATATCAAGGCTGTACCCGTTGCCACGTTTCCTTGTTTGAATATCATGGATTATTTCAATGCCAGGGTAACCCTCGCCTTCCGGAAGTCAAAGTCTTCGGTATCAGATGCTTTATTATCTCACCTAGTGAGTGCGTTAAAATTTATCCATATCGTTGAACCAGGTCTCTCATGTCATTGAGCATCCTAAGTTTGGTCAGCGAGCTCGCAACATTTTTATCATGCAACATACTGCTCTCTTAGGGCTTCGTTCTCCGGGAATAAGGCAGATACGTGTGTGTTAAACCGACTGCTGACCATTAGTAAACTGTCACGGCAATTTCGGTACCACCATAAATACAGTTTATAGAGGTCTAACCGACCATCGTAGTCTTCCTTTGGGTCTGATATCTCGTTATATCGATGGTATGCAGTCAGGTATTCCGGTCCGAATCGGTTGCAAACTGGTCGCCATTGACCAAATTCATCTGCCACGAACATGTCAAACAAAGCTGCATTTAGTTGCTGACATCCAAGGCCGAACTCACATTCATTATGAGCATAGAAACAACAAGCGTCGAAAACAAGCGACTGGTTACTCGCCTCATTCACACCCGAATTGGCATACCACAAATCACCATGCACGAGGGAAGGCTTCACCGATCGACCCTCACTTTCCAATGGTCTCAATAGCCGCGGGATTACCTTCTCGAAGATGACCGGCACAAGAGCCTCAAACTCCGCATTAAACCCTTTCTCCTCAATCTCGCAATCCAGTGCCCACCGCATATTCTTCGCAAAGAACACCTCCCAGCTCCCCTCCCATTCATTCCGTTGCGGAATATTCCCACTCCACGTGTCAATGTGGAATCCGAACGCTCCATTCGGGGACTTACTCTCCCGATGCAGTTCTACCAACCGAGCGCCGAATTCCTCCGGCTCGGGCATCCCGGCCTTCATTTCCCGGTACTCACAGAGGAAGAAATGTGTGTAAGGTCGCTGTTCATAAGAGCCCCAACCTAGTGGTTTTGGTGCGAATGATGGGGAAACGGCGTGGATGGCTTTCATGGACTCGTACTCCCCTTGGACCATTTTCTGGCCGTCTTCTTTCGTGACGATTTTGATGAAGTAGGACGTAAGAGTGCCATTGGAGAGCTGGGTGTCAATTCGTCCAGTCTGTGTCCAGAAGCTGGTGCCGTGACGGGATGCCGAGAGGATTTTGCTTCCTCGAGGTAGTTCTGTTGATGTGTTAGGAGGGTGATGGGGTTTTCGAGATAGGGGGTTTACCTGCTAAGACACGAGGGTCTAGTGTTAAAAACTCTTCGTGGGTAGTGCCTCCCATGGCTGTGGACTTTTTCGATCAAAAGCTCTTCTCTTGATGCAGCTGTTTGGTGGTGTCGAGGACTTGATTGGAGGAAGTTGCCAGTGCTTCCGGCTAATTCGGGGGTTTTCCAGCATTAGATGTCAGTCAAATGGTGACAATAACTTGCTGAAACCCTTGTGGTGTTGCAATATCATTGACTTCTATTATGCCATGGATGTTGTATGCGCTTCCTCGAAGCTTTCTTTGCGAAGTCTTGAAGCGTCTCAGTTGCTGTCGATGAACAACGCCTCAGGCAACGAGGGGCACCTAAGCGCCCGCCTTTTTCTGAGTGGGTCATCGATGCTTGTCAGTTGTCTTGCTCCAACAGCATGCCATCTCCACGAACAACTCTCTTCTCCGGTAAATATAAAGCAGTTAAAAACTAATCAGTTCCATCTTTCCTACCAACTGCTGTTCCTCTCCTCTACATCGCACAATCCCCACGGTATTGGTTTTTCAGGCAATTGGATTAAAGGTTTCCTCCGGTATAGGGCCCTCAAAACTACTCACTCTGAGAACGCATGGCGAGTTCACTATGTCCTTTACGTATCACCCATGCATTGCAGCCGGAGACCACAAAGGCTACATGAAATATGCCCTCGAACAGGCCCGCCTGTCTCCCCCAGCGCCAACCAAGTTCTGCGTAGGCGCAGTCCTCGTAGACGCCGAGAAGAATGAGATCCTATCGACCAGATATTCAATGGAATTGGCTGGTGACAGGCCAGACGATCCAGGAAACACGCACGCGGAGCAATGTTGCTTGATCAAAGTTGCTGAACAGCACCATGTGCCGGAAGATCAACTTGCCTCGGTATCGCCGAGAGAAACGGTTCTATACACGACTATGGAACCGTGCAGTAGGAGATTGAGCGGTAATAGGACTTGTGTTCAAAGGATATTGAAGCTCAAAGATAGGATTAGAGTGATTTATGCGGGGATTCGGGAACCTGAGACGTTCATTGCTGAGAATACGGGGAGAAAGATGTTGGAGAAGGTGGGAGTTAAACTCGAGATGGTAGAGGGGATGCAAGATCGGGCTCTGGAGGTCGATACTTCTGGGCATTGACAACTGACACAGAAAATTTTGAGTATGTTCGCACTATGTTCACACTGTTGGAATTCGAGGTATTGGAAGCAGTATAATTTATCAAGAACTTCATGAATTCAAGTATAATTATCGGTATGATCGTCTATCTACATTGAAAGAGGCCTTATTTACATGCGAAATGCAGTAGTCAGCATACCGGAATCCTGTGCTTTGAATGCAGGATCTCGTTAGCAGGGAGATGGAAATCTCCGATATTCATGCGAATACTGGGATCTTCCACACACACGCTTCTCAATATTCTGAAGATATATTTCGGGATGGGTTAGAAACACCCAAGAAACACTCAAAACACTCAAGAGGTCTCGACAGCTCGAGTTCAGGAGAGACAATTACATTGTGGAATACTCGAGATAATCAAGCAAGTCATCGCTTCCTCGTCTACTTATACTTCCCGATTAGGAAAGCAAGGCTATTCCCAGGCGGTGAGGGATTCTGCCCAGCAACACTGGGGATCAGGCCGACTTCCGGGACAATCAACGAACTGACCTTATCCTTCCAGCTGGATGCTTCTTGATCATGTCTCATTTCCCTCCTGACGATACCGGCTTTACGCCGGGTCCACCGCGCCGGCCATATTCGCGCCGAGACGACATGGACAGTCGCATGTACGACGATCCATCGCCCTCCCGATCACGCTCGCCTGGCGGTATTACCATCCTCCCCGCATAGCAGCAAGGCGCGAATAACTTGAAAGCGACGTCTGAGCTCCTTGTCTTGACTCGGTGGAAAACTAACATTGTGTGTTGATCCAGAATTCGTGCGCTCACCTCCGCGAGGTCCAGCATCCGACAGGAGGGGTGATTACTTGAGCGAACGACTCGATTCCAGATCCCGTTACCGAAGTCGAGACCACGATGATTATCGGCGCCGGCAGTCGAGGTCACCTCCGCCTCGACGAGGGAGACCAGCGTACTGCGATCGCGACAGAGAAGGCTATCGCTCTCCCGGATACCACAGTCGAAGTCGAAGCTACAGTCGCAGTCGCAGTCGGGGCGATCGACGCGGCCGCCCGCACGGACAAGAAAGTCGAGAGATAATGATGGATGGATTACCGGTGGATATGGTGGAAGAAGACGTTCGGCAACTCCTTTCCCCTTTGAGGTTTGAGCATAAGCGATGTCCTGAAGAGGACTACGCTCTGTCTTGAATTAAAACGTTCTTCGTGGCAATAAGCTGAGATGTACATGTCGCCGGGTGGCTCCGGTCGACGTGCTGCGCAGATTACAAATGAGTTGAACGATGGTTATCATATTGAAGGACTAGACGAAGTGCGGGTGATTCGCGATCGCCAGACGAGTGAGTTTTGGTGTCTTTAATTGCTTGCATCCTCTCACACGGTTACAGAAATGTCGCGCCAACTGGGTTTTCTTCGCTTCCACAGCCTGAAATTTTCACGAGCGTTCTTTGAGAACAATTATCCGAATATCATTCTTTACGGCCCAAGCGCCGGCCCAAATGATCGTGGCACAAAAGTCCGTATCGCGTATAGTCGCGAGAGGGAGGACCGCGCTCGTGCTAGAGCCGAGGGTGACTGGACTTGTAAAATGGTTGGCATATACCTATTGAATTTGATATGGAACCTCAACTGACGATTTAGTGCGCTATTGTCAATTACTCAACCCGCCAAAAATGCTTCCGATGCCAAGCACCTCGTCCTGGTAGGTCTCTCGCACGTCCAGGTATGGTATCTGCTAACACAGCGCAGAACCCGGCCCTACAGGGCCCCCGGGAATAGCAGCTCCCAGGGTTAATAACACCGGTGATAATGATGCCGCGCCGGAGAACCAACCTTCGCAGTTTTTGCTGTTCCGAGGGTTGGAACCTACGGTCACTGAAGAACTTCTGGCTAAGGGTGTCGCAAAGCTTTATCGACCGGCCAACACCTCAGAGGGGCCAAGTGGAGGTCAGAAAAAGAGTGGAAAAGTTGCATCTACTACGGGGGATTCCAATTTGGGTGCTCGAGAGGGATCGATTCGTCGTGTTCTTTTGGTGAGAGACCGTCGATCGAACGAGAGTTGGCGCTATGGTTTTGCGGAGTTTGCCACTATTCAGGTACTTGAACATGAGAGATTCCGTTGCTTCTTCTGAGCTAATTATATCATAGGATGCCCAAGCTGCCACGGCACGTCTAAACTCTTTTGAGAAGTTTACCATCTCTTCAAGACCGGTTCTTGTTAGCTATATTCATGCAGGAGTGTTTGTGCCCGTGATAAACCCCACGGCGAGCACAGAACGATTCACTTTCAGCCCTCTGAATAATCCCTCGTTGAAGTTGATGTATTGGGATGAGGAAGCCTATGCCATGGAACTGACAGTGACGTCGGGGGAGGCAGATATGGACCAACCACCGGCCAAAAGCGATAAGCCCACCCAGCCTGATGGCAAAAACAGCAAGGACTCGGATAAGACAAAAAAGAGAAAGGCCGAGAATACCAGCACTGCAGGAACTAAGAAACTTGCAATGCCATCGCAACTGCAATTCTGGAGTAACCGACATGCCGAACTGCACGGGATCAAGAAGGATGCAGAGGAGAAAAAAGGGGAAGAGTCAGAACAGGGAGATGCTTTATCTGATACTGCCGCACCATCTCAATCGTACGCTGATCCAAACCGGAACTGCTGTTATCTGTGTATGCGTCAGTTCAAGTCATCGGCAGACGTCAATCGCCACGAGCGTCTGAGTCAACTGCACCGTGGGAACCTGCAGAATGAGGTATTGATCGCCAACGCCATGGGCAAGCTTATCAAACATGGAATTGTGCCACAGCCGGCTGAGTATCGGGACCGTGCAAGAGAGCGTCGCAAGGCCTTTGGCCACGGCAAGACCTCAACTAAGAAGAGCGCAGATCCACCGAAGAAGGAAGAGCCGCCCGCCGAGCCCACATCCAAGGGTGCCTCGCTTCTCAGCAAGATGGGATGGTCTGCCGGATCTGGTCTGGGAGCTCAAGGTACCGGCATGACAGCACCCATTGCCACTGAAGTTTACGCCCAAGGTGTGGGATTAGGCGCGCAAGGAGGCAAGCTAGGCGATGCTGCCGAGGAGGCTGGACGGAACACACGGAACAGGTACGACGAATTTCTGGAGAAAACGAGACAGACGGCACGAGACCGATACGAGCAGATGGAGAGATGAGTGGATGGCTTCAATTGCATGTACAATATTCTTTCACGAAAGCAGCGGCGGATTATGTGTCTTTGATCAAAACCATTCACGTATTTTTCAACTATGAAACAAACAAAAGGGGGGTATTTCCATATGTACAATGTCATCCAATCTCAACCACCAGCATCACAGCATCATAGCATCACACCATATTGCAATGCCTGTCTAACCACAAGATCCGATCCAATTCAATCCCATCATTCCCCTTCAACCCCTCAATTCTCCTCCTTCTTCGCAGCAGCATTGTTCCCCTCCAACTGCTCCTTCCTCACCTCTTTCTCAAACTTCTTCCCCAAAACACTCCCCACCCACTCCGCCACCTCCTCCTCCATCTCCTGATCCGTCTTCGACAACTCGCCCCCATCAACACTGAACCCACGTCTCACATAGCTCTGCATATCCTCCAACCGATTAATATCCAACGCCACCATCGCCGCACCGGACCCGACCATGCCAAACGAGATGACATTCAGTGTCGCAAGATTCAGCGCCTCGAAGGCCTCCATCCCGCCGTTCACATTGGGCCGGTGGAGCACGGAACTCGTGTAGAAGGGCGGGATCTGTGCGAGGAATCGTCTGTTTAGGGCTCGGCGCGTCGTTATCAGGGAGAATGTGAAGAAGGCGAGGCCGCCGAGGAGGAGCTTGTATTTTGTGTTGGGTTTGATGAAGCGGAGTTCGGGGAGGGGTTCTTCGTCGGGTTTTGAGGGGGTTTGTTGGGATTGGTTCGGTGAGGAGGAGGCGTCTTGAGGAGGAGAGGTGGGTTGTTGTCCTTGGTTGCGGTTGAAGAGTGAGGAGAGCATTTTCGTGGGTTTTTGTGGTGGGATTGAGATTTTAGTAGTGGAGGTGTGGGGTTGGAGGGTTTTGAGGAGATCTATATCATCACTTTTTGTGGTTCTTGTTGGGGGACAGGAGAAATGGAATGTAGAATGGAATTGATGGAATTGTTCAAGCTTGAGGAGCGAGAGTGACTGTTCCTGTTGATCCGGTGCTAAAGATAGGCAGAAATGCGGAGAAGCTGATCGATTGGTTCTGTGCCGGTCATGTGATCTTTGCCTCAGGCATGAACAAGACCGACTAGTGATGGAATAGAACAATTCAATAATATTTACCGAAATTCTATGCTATTATAAACAACCAGAATATGTATATATATGTCTTCTAAGTGCAAATAAAATCATCTGATCATGGACTCCAGCTGAAATGTTCCTTAGTCCAGGGCCTTAGCGTATCGAACGTGTATATCCGCAACACTCGCAGCATCTGCTGCTGAATCCACGCCCGCTGTTCATCCTGGAGACACAGTTCCGGCGACCAGAGGTTCGTCAGGTACGAGATGACAAACCAGCCGCCAAAAAGGGGAGCGGTTTGCTGGTGGCCCGGCGTGACTCGTCGGCCCTCGCTCTCGGGGTATTCGACCTTGTGCGGGCCCATCCGGACGGAAGTCATTTGATCGCCAAGAAGATACGGCACGGTTGCGCATATACCTGTGGCAAGCTTTTGAATGGAGACTGTCCGGGCTTGGATTTCGTGGGGCGAGCTTTGTTCGGGAAGGAGACGTAGGCAATTTAGGATGATATTTTGTATGACGATCCGGGAGTCTCGGTAGAAGTTCCACGTTGAGGCAATCCAAATATCCGTGTAGCAGTCACATCGATTCTGGAAGACGCCGGCGTCTCGGACGGATTGGGGGATGAAGGTGGCAGGCATGGGATGCCAGCGGTCTGGGAGGATGTGTTTCCAGACAGAGATCTTGTTGTCAAGGGCCATTGCTGTCGAGAGAAGGGTTTTGAGTTCGTCGATTTGGTAAGTTCCGGGACTAGATGAGATGCGATCCCATGTCTGTCTTAGGTTCACAATTTCGGACGTGACCATGGTCAAATGGCCCGATGCGGTGTGTGCCATGGGCATTGGAAGTGGAGATATAGTTGGGGTCTGGGCCATTGGATACGCTAGACCTAGAGAAGTCCGGATCTGTTTGAAGAAACCTATGAGAAACAAGGACCGCTAATCCATATGAGGCAGCTTACAATCTGTGTTTGAACCGCCATGGCAAGCGTTTCGGAGTTGGCGGTTTTCCGTTGCTCAAGGCGCCGGCTGTTGACAAGTGCGATTGCACCATGAAGATGGGCTTTATTGGTGACTCTGTTCTCTTTGAGGGCGGAGAATTCCTAGATCAGACGCTCAATACATGCAACATAGGGGGTGGGTTTACTTGCATACCTCGAAAGTGGAAAGTAGAAGAATTGTCATGAGTATCTCCTCCACATTTTGATCAATGTTACCTTGCAAGGTGTGTCTAGTCCGCGATACAGCTTTCATAAAGGTCTGTTCTGCAGAACGAAGCAACGATCGCTGGCCTGTCCAAGCCGCCACGGAAAAGTAGGACACAGCCTGGACCGCAAAGCGCAAAGGTGAGTCGAGAGAGGCGTTGAAGTAAAAGATCGGAAGAAGTTCCATGTACCCCAGCCGAATTAGGGGGTCTTTTGGTAAGAAAAGATATGAATTGAAAAATAAGGAAGACACTGTATCGTCCATGGGTAGTAAAGAAGAGCCGGGAATCTGCGGGGGCAAATTAATAGTCATAGGCGGAGGATTCGGAGGATCTGTGCTCGTGACAGGTGCCAGAGCCACACTATTATTTGATGGCTGTGACGCTTGTTCTTGCGAGACCGGTGGATCCTGTTTGGCAACTTGCGACTGTTTGTTGCTTGCAACGGCCTTTTTCTTCCGCTGGAAGGCAGTCCTGTCTCTCAGCATGACATCAAGAGGATGCGGATACCCCGGACAGGAGCGACCCGTTCGGACGCAGGCCTTACAATGAGGACGAGTTTCATCGCACTACATCCAATGAGCATGATGATTGTAAGACTCCGAGATACATACCTTAATGTGCCTCTGTCGACAAATCTGGCACCCCGTGCTTGGTTTCCCGCCATAGACCATTTTTCTATGGCTGTCCAGTAGGAGTTAGATGTTCACATGTAGATATCTGAAGGCGCTATTGATAGAGAAGCTAATGTCGAGGTGGCTGCTAGCCTTTCCATACAATGCGAATCATTCCCCACACAAGACCGATTATTGGGACAATGCGCTATGAGAGCCATGCAGTTGAGATAAGCTTGCGGCCCGAAGAATTATTCTCATGGAAGCGAATCGAAAAGCATGAGAATGATGACCATACTAAGAAAAGGATCCCCGGTCAAATGCTGAGAAATCTGGAAGGATGGCGAGGCAAGTAGGCCGAGAGTAACAAGGCAGCGACCGACCGTGGCACCCCGGTCCCTGACGTGGTGGTGTCACGTGTGCCTCTCGGATTCACTACTTGGGCCATACTACTTACGGAATAGCGTTTTACGACATACTCATACAATGGTCTTTGAGATTAACAAGAGATATGATGAACCGAAAAGTATTCATGAGCAATTGTGGTATCAAATAAAGATTTGGAGCTTGCTAGAGTTCATCTAAGTTAGCATATAGATTCTGCCACCTTCTCCCGAGTGAAAGGAGACTTGCTGCCAAAGGTCGACTTTCAAATCCTTCTGGGATAGGCAACTCTAGATCGCTTCCTGGGCCCATGGTCACTGGACCTGTTAACGAAATGACATAGGCGTAGTGGCCGTAGTCTTCAAGAAACAGTTGGCACGCTACCGTAAATCGCTGCAAAGAGGGGATAGGTTCCACCATACTTGCAGTATTAGCCGTGACTCCTGCAGGTAGGCAAGCAAGAACGACATTATGAGCACCTATGCGTCCGAGTGTATAGCTATTGTTGTCATGAGAGTCTCGCTAGATAGACTGTTGGTCATGCCGCTCATCAAGTAAAGCACTCGCCGTGGCTAACTCCACTGGAAGTGCACAGATCCATCCAGCCGTGTAGTCATCAAGGGCCCAGGGGCCCATCGTGAAATTGGACCACAGAGCTTCATATGTTGCGAAATGATTGTGAAAAAGAGTCTCTAAGAAATTTTCGCCTTCGAAGGGCACATCAAGCTTCTACTGCTAGGGAAAGTGGGAATTGTAAGGAAGCAATTTACCTACCTAACCCCGCTTCAAATAATAGCACTTTGTCACGCGAATTTGTAAATTTGCACTATAGTCACCATTCTTCATTTGGAATAAGTCATGTTCTATGAATAAACTAGAGTAATTTTTAAATACCAAAAGGGACAAGACGTTCAACGCAACACTCCACTAATGTTGGCTGCACTTATTACATTCAATACAATCTGAGCGACCTATCTAAAAGCAGCATTTCCAAGAGACAAGTTTCTAGTTGTGTCGCACTAGTACAAGTTGACGATTCTTTATTATCTGAATTCGCCAATGCTATCCTCAGGACTTTTGGGACAAGGTGGCATTGATTGGCCCAATCGCTTAAGCCAGGTAACAAATATGTCGACACACTTCTATAAATACACGCTATCAATATGGCACATTTGTGACAGTACCATTTATCTGAGACAAACTATAGAAATCTTCATAGGATCCAAGATCGAGGAAACACGTTCCTGAATGGCATCGCTATATATCTTCTTTCAATCAATCTTCATTGGCAGTAGTCCCGCTTGAGTTAGAAAGACTCACAGTGTCATTGATCCGGCACCTAGAGTTCAATCCCCAGCGTCTAATTAACTATTATAAACGTCAGCATGACACTGGATTCCGTCACATTGGCTGAAGGAACTGACAAACATACCTCGTGCGGTCAGATCTTCGAAGCTAGCCTAAGAATCTTCAATTCTAAACCCATTAAGCATCCAATTATTATCCCATCACAACAAGAATATACATGAAACCAAAATCATCGCTTCGCTTGATAAACAGCAAACAGGGCACCTCAAAATTATAACACCAGCCTCAGCCTAAGGGCCATGCTTCGCTGTCCCCGGTAATTCCGTCAGGCCCCCTTCCATCTCCCCCAATGCGACGAAATGACCCTGATGTCCTGAGTTTACCGGTCCGTGGCTCATATATCCACTCGAAGGCATCATCATGCCCGACTGACCCCCATACCCCACCCCACCCTTGAACTGACCATGACCAACCTGCGCTTGAGCAGCCTTCTTCAGCTCCCGATTCTGTTTCTGTAGCCAGAACGCCCACACCAGCGATGCCAGCGCGATCACGCCTAGAGGAGTACCTACCCCTGCGCCGATGGCCGCCTCTTTGTCGGAGTTGTCGTCCTCGCTGCTATCGCTGGTCCCCGGGAGATTAGTTGCACTGACGCAAGCTGTCTGGGTCGGGTCCGAGCCCGTCGTGGACGTCCCGTTTTTGCCGCTCGATCCTGTCGTGCTGTTTATTTGGGAGACGTTGATGCCGTCGGCGTTGTAGTCGTTCTGGTCGATGAGCGTGAGGCCCTCGAGGACTGCGGCGCCGATCATGGCTTTTCCGGCCTTTATTGTGAATGGGTTGGCCCCTGAGGGGCATCCCATGGCGTTGGTGTCGGAGTTCCATTCCAGTGCGTCGCAGCAGTACTTGGATGTGTTGTTGTCGTCCTTGTCTTCCTCTAAGAAAAGGATAACCGCGCCGCGATCTTGGTCGTTGTTGTCTATTGTAGCACAGGCCGATCGTTAGTAACGGGTATGCTATCCGGGACAGAACCAAAAGGAATAACATTTCGAATATATGCGAATAAAAACAAATGCGAAGACATACCTCCTAAACACAGCTGCGGACAGTTCTTGCCCCAATTCCGATCCGTGCAGGTACCTCTCGACAACATGAAAGGCTGCGTCGTAAGACTATAGCAGTACCCGTTATCCAAACATATCGAGCCCGGCGCACAACAGAAGGTGTTATCGTCCGAGGTACAGGGTACGTCATCAGTTGCAGTACCGCTAGGAAACCGACATATGCGATCATCCGCTATGCTTGGCGATACGAGAAGCCCCTGAAAGGCGAGCGTTAGGAGCGTTGACCACCGCATAATTTCCAGACTCCAAGTCCAACTTCCAACGCCCTTTCTGGTCTGAAGAGCTTGATTCGATATTTGCAGGGCTTAATCGAGCGGTGGATCGGTCGCGCACGCGGGAAGAGCTTGACCTCACAGGGCGTAGAATGAGAAGTAAACCAACAGAACCAACATGCAAGAATGGACCGACAGAGCGCAAAGAAAGAAGGGGAAATTTGCGGGTCGGGGTTGGGTTTTAAAATTCCTTCCCAAGAGACTAGAAGTGCTCAGTGCTCCCAGTAGACTATTATTGACTACTCCGTACGACACTAGTAGGCCGGACAGGGTGCAAGGGAATAATACTCCGTACGAGGCGGTAGGTGTGAGTGGATTGAGGATCCCCATCGGTCATGATTATCATACGAGGTTGAGGTTCTAATTGGGTCAGAGAACGTAGTGGTGTTGATCCCTGAGGTCAATTCTTCGCTGTCTCGGACGCTAGGGTTTTCGCGTGGGTGTTGTGTCTGGTGATGGGCCGAGTTTTCTTAGTGTTGACTGTTGATATCCATATTGATTTACGGAGTACGGAATAGCTACTCCGTAGAAAGAAGAAAACTCTCGAAAGGATCTCCATGTCTAGCGGCTCTCAATAAGGACAGCAGTCAGTACATACCAAACCTGTACAAAGTAGGCTTCCCCTAGTTACGGGGTACTCAATATTATAAACCACTGTCCTCAAATTGCCGATATCTTCTTCACAGACAGCCAAGGATCACCCTATCTGCGAGATATTAACCTAGCGGTTTCGCATCACCCCTGAATCCCGCCATTCCACGACGACCTACGTCCATAAGCACTTGAATCATCGCATTTCTAATCACCAGCCCCCAAATCTTGATACTCAATCCTCCATACCCCTCAAACTCTAGAAACCTGCCTTCAAATTGACCACATCAAACAAACGCCAGTCTTCAAACACTCGGAAAAAGTGCGGGTGATTTAATCCCACGACTCTCGTATTGCGCGAAAATCAGGGCCCGACGCCCTTCTTGGCAAAACCTGGGGCGAGTTTAGCAATTTAGCTCTCCCCCTCCTGACAAGTCATGAGCATCGAATCAAACCATCAGTGGAGACAGCGGTGGTGGAAGGGTGGGTTTGGTTAGGCTGAGAGAGAGGTGGAGCGGGCTATATAGAGTGCCCAGTATTATTGGCTGAAGAGGGTTTTGATATTCCGAGCTAATCATATTAAGATATGGACGAGGCTCTGGAAAGTGCCCTGTTAAATGACAGGTCCACTGGGGATCGGGATGGGTTGCTACTTGCTAAATTGTTAGGGAAAGTATTGGTTATGAAGCTGGGAGATAATTCGGATTTGATGTTTACCTACTCCGTATACAACATTCTTATAAGTCCATGCATAAAAGCTAGCCATTGAGGACAAATTTCTATGGAGCATCATAACCGAGGATCTCTGTTTAGCGCGGGATTGTGAGCAACGTTTATTATATATTTCGAGCGAAAGGCCTTGAAGAGTCCCTTTAGTAGACTTGCATTAGGCACAACAATCAAACTTTTTAATTCACTATCTAGTAAACATGCTCATTACTAAACGCGCGGACGTACAGATAGAACAGATCATTGAAATTACTTTATTTTTAATTAAGTTATTAAAATTGAGGAGACTCAAAATTATGTATTGCTACTGCAGACGCTGCGACAAACCTTTGACTCCAGTGGGAGCAAGTATGGCATTACCTTCACTGCGCCCGCTTCGTACTGGTACCTGCGGTGGTTCAGTCTCCCGGGAATGCTGAAGTATACGGACTGGATGAAAGTAATGACCTACGATCTCCACCAAGCCTGGGACTCCAGCAATACAAACGGCAACATTGTTCAGGGCCTCAACAATCTCACTGAATTCAAATTGGCCTTGGAGCTGTGCTGGCGCGTTAAGATACCCGCCTCCCGACTGATCCTCGGATTCGGTTTCTATGGGCGCTCGTTCACCCTGGAGGATCCCAGCTGTACACAGCCCGGCTGCCTGTTTAAAGGCGCATCAATGGAAAGGCTCTTCTCACGAACTGGTGGAATGCTGGCATTTTATGAGATTCAAAGTGTTCTGAGTGGTGGTGTACGAGCCGGTGATAGTCGGATTAGTGGTTCACAAGCCATCGAGCCCGTGTGGGATCGAGAAGCTGCCGTGAAATACTTCAAATTCAATACGGATCAATGGGTGTCTCTTGAAGATGCGGAGACCTTTCACCAGAAGGTTGAGTGGGCCAACAAAATAGGCCTCGGGGGTGCAATGGCATGGGCTTCGGACCTTGGTAAGGGGCATCGGGAGCGCACGATTGAAATGGAAGTTGGTCTATATATTTAACAATAAATGTAGACGACAATAAATACACAGCCCACCCAGCCCTACTGGGAAGAAAGATTACCTCCAATCCGGCTTTGGTCGACAAAGAACCGTCGAATCGGAAGGCTACCGCGGAGCATCTGGTATCCTTTAGCGGACAGGACTGTTTCCGATACGAATGACAGTGTGTGAACCTGAATGACCAAACCGCGATGGCGCTGGCTTATGGACCAGGCTCCACTGCCTTGGACTGGGATGACGCTGGATGGGGTAAGGAGAAGTGTGTAAGTCTCTCTTCCTCTCTCCCTCCCAGCACTGGTGACTTGCTCTCTAACGGCAGCGTGCTTGTCTTTTGCCTTTCTCCGTAGCATTGCGGGAAGGCTATTTGCTGTCCTACGAACAGTGCCCCAAAGAATTTCATCTGGCGTGGGGATAGCACCTCAACCAGAGGCCTGAACACAGACTGCAGCGCCGAATGTAATCCGGGGGAAACCAATATCAGAGGGATCGGCTCCTCATGGGGTGGAGGGTTTCGGAAGGACAGAAATACCATAAAATGCGGCCGCGGGTGAAAGTTGTTCTGCTGTCCCAATCCTGCTCTTACCAGCCTAGTCTCTGGATGCTCGTATGCGGCCAAATGGTAAGTGTCTTTCCCTCTCGAATCCCCTATTTCATGATGTCCGGATGTTGAGAGGCTCCCTAGTGGAGTCAATTGCCCCGACAATTACCGCTCTTGATATTAAAAGCGAGACGACTGCCCCAATGAAAAGGCACGAAAGTACTGTTGCCCTAATCATGTCGGTCAGCTGACTGGGTGTCACTGGGTGGATGGCGGTAAGGCTAAAGACTGCCCAACGCTTTATGTAATGCGACGGAGATAGAGATTGATCAATCCGTATGGAGAGAGAGCCACAAAACCGCCTGTGGTTGTGAGACTCTATGAGACCGTTCACACTGGGGGATGAATTAACCATTCCCTTTCCCTATAGAGGGCCGGCACAAGGCCATGTGTTGCAGCACGAAAGAAGAAATTGTCCAGTCAGCCATCTGCACCTCATATGTCTGCAACATCATCCGTGACTTTTGCCAGAATGACGACGAGGACTGGACCGGGGTCTCAAGAAAAGAGATCTCATTCGAAACGACTCAAATGCCCTGGTGGAACGAGGCGGAAACGAACGAAGATATGTCATATTTGGGAATGTGATCATCACCGCCCTCTATGTGGCCTATCCAGATATTGGCCGATTATTTAGAGGTCAGTCAGCGAGCCAGGTGCCGCGCCTGGTCTCTTGACTGCGCAGCGGGTTTTTCGGTGTCCTAGCATTGAGGTTATGAAGATAGAGGACGGAACGAATCCACCAAATCTTGAGGGAACGGATACAGAGCATATTTTTGACGTGAGAGCAACAATCCCCTGGAATATCTTTCTCCGGCCAAAAACACCCAAACATTGAGCTAATTTCCCATGGGCTAATCAGTCGTTTAGAAGCAAATCCAGAAGGTCATTGTTCGCGGCGCAGCATCTGGTGTGGGAGTCAACAGCAAGCCTTTTGAGGCCCCATTTAAGCCTCTGGGGCCGGCCTTCTGGCTAGAGGAATGGACTAAAAGTGTTTGAGAGACTGAAGGCGATGCCCCCCGTGTGGTCTAGAGATCGAACGGTCAAGGGGAAAAGGCCAGACACCTCGTATGAGCGCTTTGGCGGGTGCTTCGGCTCGAGCGACAACCGAAGCACGTTTTTAGTGGTTGATAACTCCATAAACTGCATTATTAGTATCTGAACTCCCCGGAGGTAAGTTTGCGACGCGTATTCCGGAGACTCACCTGCCTCATTGGCTAACCACAGTTTTGAAAATTCCCTCGCGCAGGTCCAGAAGGCGCTGAGGCATGCGTACGAGGAACAGCAGCAGATCTTCAAAGCTCTTGATAGGGCTGCCCAAAACCTGGTATCAGAGGCTCTTCGCGGAGTTCAATGCGAATTTGCAGACCTTTTATCGGGCTAAACTGGCCAAAGAAATTACAAACTGGACCAGGCGAAGTAAAGAGTATGGACTGTACAAGTCTCTACAGAGAAACAAGATTGTTTCAGGTAGGTTTCTTGCGCGAAGGTGCCCCATTGTTGTTGATAGGAGATAGCTTTTGCAATACTAATGGTCGTAGACTTAAAAGGTAGGTCGAGTACGCTGTCCAGTCTGACAGTGCTCACTGCCTGGATTACGTGAAACCATTGGTCAAGCGAAGCGAAAGGCTTAGTTGAATATCATGAGGGGCGCAAAGTCAAGGAGCATATGGATCTGGGGGGTTAGTCGGGTTGCACATGGGAGGACGCTTCTGAGCACGATATCCGAATAGTAATAGCTTCAATGCTGCCTTACACGTAGCGTCGTGTCCTGTAAAAACATGACTTGCGTTCAGATTAACCAATCATTCAATCGATCCATTCTGTCTGTTCATCAATCGCGGGAGTTTCAGGATTCACGCTCCCCAAATTCCATCCGCCATTGGTGGCACAAGATCCGAAGGTTCCTGACAGGCAAGCAACGCAGGATAGAAATCGGTGATCAGCGAAGCGATCGCCACCTTGAAAGTTCCCGAGTACGACAATCGCTGCTCTCCTAGAGCGAGGTCAACCGCCTTCATGAACGGCGCAGGAGAGCCCTCGCCCGGTTTCACATCCACAACGGAACGCATACACTCCTCGTCGACCATGAGGCACATCCGTGTGTGGAGTCCACGCTCAAGTCTATCCTCCTCAGCATCGTCTTCCATCTCCTCCGCGCACAGGCGATAGGCATACGCCACACTCGCCGGCGGCTCCCCCGCCAATGCTTCATCCGACACGAACCTAAGATAAACCCGGTCGCGAATCCGCTCGATCCCAGACTCTGCCGGGGCAGCATCCATCCCCTCATCAAGGACTACGTCGTATTGGGCCATGAACTTCTCCCAGAGAGTCTCATCGGAGTAGTCTGTGCGGAACACCAAAAAGCCGAAATCAGGCCAGTCTTCCTCCTCGACCAGCGAGGTTAGCGTTTGCAGTTTTTCGAGCGCTGTCGAATCTGAATATGTCAAGCCTGCTTCGGTCTGTCCTTTAGCATCGTCGTCATCATCGGCTGGTGGCGATGGGGTTCTCATCTGGGGCGCCCCGCGCGCGATGCGCTCCTCATTCATGCGGGCCGTGTGTTGCACACTGATGAGCTTGGCTTCGGCTGCCTGGCGTTCCATCAAATGTTGTAGTTCCTGTTCTGAAAGGGCTCCAAGGGCGGCGTCAGACTGGTTCTCATACATTTCTTCCGTCCATCCTGGCGGCAGGTAATGTAAGACTCGATGGTCAGCCATTGTAAAATGTGATGCTGATGAGGGGTCGAGATGGAAGCGGGTGTTTGGAGAATACGGAGTAAGTGTCGGTGACGGCGGAAAGACTATGGTTGCGCGTGGTCTTTGGATGCCGGGGCGTGGTCTTTCCGTGCTGCGCGTTGGTGCCTTAGAAATTTTAGGTAGGCTATACCTATTTTCTTCTAGGGCTAATTCTGACTTACAGTTATTGGGCGCTTTCATATACTCGGCGCGTAAACCAGATGGGTAGACAAAACATATAAGGCCCAGACGTAGCCTCGTAGACCTATGTTTTGATACCTCTTTGTTCATAGAAAGACGTACAATAGTGGAAGTCCTCCTGCATTCTATCTCCTGGAACGTTTTTCAAGTGTGCTGTTCCGTCAACATGCGTCAAACCAAGATGAAGATGTCCGAGGACATAGATTGGAACAGCTTTGTTCAGCAGCCTGATAGTAACACACAAGGGGATTTCAAGGATTCAACAAAGAATCAAATACTTCATGTGAAAAAAATTTTCAAAAGTATTGTCCCTCCTCTTTCTGTGATTGCCTTTGCTGATTCAACGTTCATTCCAGATTTTCGTCACAATTGGACCCGCCAAACTACGAATACTGGATCAAAAATATCACGCTGAGGCTAATTGAAGGCTTCTTGCGCTGGTATCTCAATACCCACGATATGGAGTATCAGTCCGGATTCTTGGTCTTCGCCCGATACTTCAAGATTTTCTAGTGCGAAGAGATAGACAGCCTCTTCCCTTACGATCTTAGACGCAGAATGACAAGGGCAGGTTACTATCCATTAATCATCAAATAAAGAAACTAACCTAATTAGTTGGTATGCACCACTCTTACTGACGAGTATGAACTTGATTTGAGGGCAAAGACGCAGCCGCCTATTAATATTGACGATCTCCTGTACAAAACGTATCATATTATGGCACTCACAAACGTGCATTTCGCGACTGTTCGGTGTCGCCATCAACACAGTTGCCTCAGGAAGATGATGACACGATTGACATCCACATCCGCACGGCCCGGAACTTTAGTTGAGTCTGACGGTTACATGAGGAGTAACGTCTCCTTAAAATAGAAGGATATCGAGCTCTACACGGTGAAGCACCCAGAAAATCAAGCATGGCAGACTACTTATGAGAATTGAATACCGGCTTAACAAAGGCAAAAGAAACAAGGGTGTGGCGTAAGTGTCCCAACTCTTTTCTTATGTACTTTGCTGACCTTCACAAGCCCAATTTACATGTCAGCGAATATGGGGCAATTTTACCACCAGGATTCAACACTTTATCGCTTGCCGCCTAGATCAACTCTGACGGCATTTCATGGCTTCAAGATAAGCCGATTTCAAAGAAATTACGTAGTCATATTGCATATTAAATAGCTTCGTTTTGATCCTCTAAATCAAGAGGATCAAACCTTCATTGAGCCTCGATTCTGCATACAAATTACTAGGCAATATGAAACTTTCATGATCCAATAGTTATGAGCCCGGAGACCCTTGGTATCAGAAACGTTTACCTTCATCTATTTGATCTCTTTACTAACCCTTTACAACCATTTCGATTGTTTAAAGCAGAAGAATTGAAGCTGTACAACATGAGTTCTACCGCTTCGAAGATCTCAGTCGTTTTAAACGATCGAAACGATTAGAACCTCTAGATCGATCGGATCTGTATCTCTGCAGGTAATCAGTAGGACTACTTCAAATTTAATAGCAATAATTTAATTTGTAGCAAGATCTCTAAGAGGCTAGAGCCTGAATTTCCTAGACAGGAAACAGGTAAAGCCAGAGATATCTTCAAAGAACGTTAGAATAGGTATACTGAAGAATTAAAGATACTTACTAAGGTATATAACAAATATGACACTCTTAACACGAAAATCATGCAGTATATTACTAATTCAATCCTTTTATAATATTTTTACTTGATTAGTAACAAGTCTTCAGCATACGACCAAATAGTCGCTCTACAGGGGCGGTTCAAACCTTCAGTATACAAAGAACAATCTTACTGCTTTCGAGCATACGAGAGGGTGCGCCACGGCC
>NW_026515959.1:0-54897 GCF_023601865.1 Aspergillus affinis | reverse complement strand
GCGAAGCGCCTGCATAGCCTGTCGTTTCAATAGATAGGCTCCATCAGGTTAATAGAATTTTGATTGATTGATTGATTCCCTAACACTCCTAAGAGCATACTTCAGAGTAGCAACACACTTAAATGCCACATCAGACCATCGCCCACTCCTGACAAACCTACCGAGGGGACAGAAATCTATAGAAACATCGCGAAGATTAATGTTTAATACATTAGACCACTCCCGCTTTCTCACACTACTCGCCTCGGATATTGACAGCATCAGGAGTACAGCAGGAACCAAGGAGGAACTAGATTATCTAGCAAACAGGATAACTCAAGCCATCTACAGTGCATATACAGCGTCTGCGAACAAGTCTTTACCCCAAGGAGGCGGCCAACCCTGGTAGAATACCGAATACAAGGAGGCACTACGAGACTACTGACTAGGCCTCTACACACAAAAAGGCTTCTGGCAGGAGTTTCGAAGAGCCCAAAGGCAATACTGGAGAAACAAGATCAGCGCAGTAACTGAGAGCAAGGAGGTCTTTAATATGGCCAAATGGCATAAATAAACGGGCTCTTACCGAAGCCCCCAAATGAAAGAGTACCGAAGTCATGCAAGCATTCATCTTCTTCGCTCGCCACTTGGATTCTGCCCTTCGACCCCATCCATCACCTCGCAAAAATCCCTCCTCTACTGGACCTGCACCCGCACGCCTCGACTTCCGGCTCGAGGAAATCCAATGACAAAGTTTCGAACCCAGCGCACATCGGATGAAACGGTGTCAAACAGCGAGAGTCGGGGTCCGTTCGGTCGGAATAGAATCGCCGTGGTCAGATAGAGTTCCGCCAACGCGAGGCTGCACACGCGAACGAGAAGGGAGAAGAGAGGAAAGTATCAGTACAGCTCGACTGAAAATCCACGTAAAGCAACAGGATGATCAGGGGGGTGGGGCTTTACTTGCTTCCCAGACAGGCTCGGGATCCCTTAGTGAAAGGGACATAGTTCCGGTCCATGCGTGAATCGTACGATCCTAGCCATCGCTCCGGGCGAAACTCGAGTGGATCCGCCCACACCGCGGGGTCGGTGTGCATCTGGTAGATAGACATCCCGACGGGAGTCTGGAGAATTATTTTAGCGTGTGAGAGGCCCTCCTGGAGCCGCGATGACCTTTTCCCTGGGGCGTGTGGGACTAACGTACGTGCTTGGGTATGGTCCACTGCTTGTATTGGAGGGCAACTTCGGGGGAGCAACGAGCTAGATTGCCTACCAAGCCATAGAGTCTGGAGATTCATGGTTAGTCCCCCGAGTGACAGATAGGCGGAGGGGGATAGTAGTGGCTACTACTGACCGAAGTGCCTCCTTGATGCAGCCTTGAAGATACGCCACTCTTTCCAAATCCGCCCATCGCGGCGACTGGGCTGGATAGCACGCCATCACCTCGCATAGCTCTTCCCGGAGACGCTTTTCTATGCGCGGATCGCTGAGCACGTGGTACACGATCATGGAGAGGGTATGCGCGCTGGTGAACGTCCCCGCGATGAGAATCACCATCGACTCGGCCTGCAGGCGGGCAGTGGACTTCTCGGATGGGGCAATCTCACTGCTGAGAAGATGGTGGAAGACTGAATGGGGTGCAGTCGAAGTGACGCCAACAGTGTCGCTCTCCATCTGGCTGCGGATCTTTTCGATATAGTCTCGGCCCATCTATGCCACTCTTTTTTTAATTTATGCGGTTGTGGAACACGAGGAGGCAGTTATCCATCGTTGCATACCTTGCCCACCATCGTACTGGAGATACCCTTCGGATAGACCCGTTCCACGAAGGCAGATGGCATCATCTGCATCAGACTAGAGGGTATGAATGATCAGACGCAATTAGGACAAATTCATTCGGATTGGTCGGACGTACCGATTTAACCAACTAAAGCATCGAAACAAAGGGGCTACCAGCACCGTCTTGTGCATGAGCTCGTGCCTAGCCGCAGCAGGTAAGGTCATCAGCAGCCATGTCGACACTTTTTTTTTGGGGAAAGGATCCTCAAGCCCACATACCAAGCCGGCGAGAAATCCTTGTCCTCGAGTAACCTTGGCGTAGTGCCACAGGTCACATGCGCGATAATGTCTCCCGTCAGCGCCATGAAGGCATGGTCAACATGAACGACCGTCTTCGTCGCCGCGAGGGATTGCAGTCGCTGGTCAAGAACGCGCACTTTCCATATGATTGTACTTTCAAAGTCTGTGATGCTCTTCCGCGAAAAGAAGGACTCAAGGTGCCTTCGCCTGTGTCGGTGCAGCTCATGCGGGACGGTGAGATGATGGGAGTCTTTCAGGAGAGTTCTCAAGTCAACGAAGATAGTCACAATGAAGGAGATGAAGCTAACCCTGAAACCCATTTCCTTCTCTGCCTCGAGCCCACATGTCCGTCCGCCGTGTGGAGCCTGCCACATACAGCTGGTGGTAAAAGCCAGAGTCACGAATGGATAGCTCCCAGGGACTAATCCGCACAATGGGGCCTTGCCACTGATCGTCAGCCCTACGATCCGGTGGGGATTCACTCTGCATGCTCACCGTATTCGTCATGTATGTCCATAATCTTTCGACCCCATTGTCCGTCCTTGACGAGTTGGTAGTAAAACTCATACCATTCGGTGGCAGCCGCCAGTCGCGGTCCCGGAAAATGTGCAATTGGGGAGAGATAAAGGCGGTAAACCACCACAGCAGTGCCATAGATGAAGAAAGAACCCACGAGATAGACGGCGAGGCCGGTGTAATTGACCGTTGCCCCAAGCTGGGGAATGGTCCTGTTCTGAAGCCATGCTGGGAGTACCTCGGTCGACATGATTGACGTTGACAGAGGAGGAAGCATGGGATGTGCGATCGGAACTTCGCCCTGTCGACTACAATTGCTGTCTTACCTACAATGGGAGAACTCCACATCCACCAAAACAATTGCTTAATTTGATCTCGGAAAACTTGACGCTGTGGAATGGAACCCTGGAGATTTCCCCATCGGGAACATCTCCGACTTCGGCACAGTAACCAATTCGGGCAAACCATCCATCTTCACATACTGGCACGGATTGAATCACCTCACCCTCTCTTTATTTACGGAAAATCGGGGTCCGGCAGTTGTTACCGGACAACCCTACGATGAATCAAATCCTTGAAGCGGTGCGCTATTGGCTCGGCAGTGCAAAGCAGACTTCGCGCCGAAATGATCTCGACCCGTATGAAGCTTTTCCGGTCCACTTTATAGATCAAGCTGGAATCATTCGAGATTCTATCATCACCTACACTTTTCGATACAATTATATCCTGGAACCAACCAAGCTTCAAGATGCTTTGGTCCGGTTGCTGCAGTCTGGGGATTGGCGAAAAATGAGCGGCCGCTTACGCCGCCAGATTGACGGACAGCTCGTCATTCACGTCTATGCCAATGTCAAGGATCACCCTCCGATCCGTTTCTCGCACGTCTCCTATGACGTCCCCGTCCATGAACACCCGTTAGGATGCCGCCTGCCTCAGCCCACCGGCTCGACCCCGTCGATTCAGGAAGGCTGGCATCAGTTTCGGGCCTTCAGCGTGCCGCCGGATCTCCCCAATCATATCAGCCACTACTTGCGGAGCGACGAGCCGCTTTTGTCGCTGCGCATCGTCTCCTTTGCGGATACCACCCTGGTTTCCATCACGTTTCCCCACGCCGTCACCGACGCGATGGGCACGGCGGGCTTCCTGCGAGCCTGGTCGGCGATGCTCCGGGAACGTCCCGATGAGGTCCCGCCGCTGCTCGGGGCCAAGGCGGATATCCTGGCATCGGTGGGCTCCGGCGACGACGAGCAGGCTCAGTGCCCCTACGTCCTGGAGCACTGGCGGCTCCGGGGCCTGGCCCTGGTCCGACTGATCTTGCGGGTCGGGTGGGATCGTCTCACAGAACGGAACATCCAGGTCCGCACCATCTACCTGCCGGTCGCGTTCGTCGCGGAGCTGCGGCAGATCGCCCAGTCGGAATGCAGCCACCAGCCTGGGAAGGAGGAGAAGAGTGCTCCCACGTTCCTCAGCGACGGCGATCTGATCGCCGCCTGGGGCGCCCAGATGATTCTCTGCGCCCGGGCCCAGCGGCAACGGCCGGCGATCATCTGCAACGTGTTCGACCTGCGCCGTCGCGTCGCGGGGCTCTCCCCGCGGTCCGGGGGCGTCTTTCTGCAGAACCTAATTCTTCCCGTCACCACGGTGATCGGGCCCGCTCCCCACGGAGAAGACTCGTCCATCGTCTCCGTGGGCCACCTCGCCTGTCGCATCCGGCAGACCATCTGGGAGCAGGCCACGGATGGGCAGGCGCGCCGGCTCCTGCGGGTCGTGCGCGCGACCATCGCGAAGACCGGGCTGATGCCCTTGTTCGGGAGGGCCGATGCCACCATCATTGCCTGCACGAATTGGTCCAAGGCCAACTTTCGAGATGCCGCACACTTCGGCCCATCAGCGGCTCGGCACAGCAGCGGTCCGGAGGACGAGTCCGGGGCCTGTGTCGCGTATGCAGGGACCACCATGGGCACCACCGATCACCCGCGCGATACATTAGTGATTTATGGACAGGACAACGCCGGGAACTATTGGATTCATGGATACCTGCGGGACGAAACATGGACCCTGATTCAGAGAGTTTTTGGTTCACGTCAGCCGGGAGCAAGCACCTAGATTTGATTTGTTGGGCCAACTGGAGAGGTAGGGCGAGAAAACCTAGGCAGGCCGGGGGGCACTTAACATATGGGGGGTTATCCGATTAACTAAAAGGGTAGAAAAGGGAGGAAATCTAGCGGTAGTTCCAATCTAGAAGAGGTTTGGGGACAAGCAACCGCCGTGCAGGTTGGCTTAAGCCCCCCCACTATCACACACTGAAGTTATTTCCATGGTTTCCATCCCCAATTACTATATCGGTCAAGTCTCGATTCATCGGTATAGTCATCCCGACACCGCCACCTCGACGGTCATCTTCTGCGAGACGCTGAGTGGCGTCATCATGGTCTTCATCGCGGAGAACATCTTTACCAACCGGCTGGCCCGGTTCCCTCAATCAGATCCCAGTGCCATTCTCGCCCTCAGTGCTTCAGTGCTACTTAGCTCCGCGACCGTGTCTCTCCCCTACCATCTATCCGGCTGTTCGAGTCGCTTGTACTCTCTCTCTAGAGAATAGTAGCCAAAGATTAGCTATCGAGAGGGTCTGTTCTAGTTTGAAACAATAGATCAGGAGCCTTAAACCTTTATATTATTCTCCGAAGCTCAATACAGTATAAGCATAAGACCCTAGCTTTTCTCTTCTAACTACACCGATAATCCTTAATATCTGGCCTTTACCTCACACGTTAATTGATGTTCAACCTTCTGCAACTCCAAGCTTTCAACTTTCCAGAACGTCATCGACCATGACTTTAACATGGCGATGGATCATGGCATTTCCACAATCATCCCACTGAGTCGACGTGTCATCCGTCTCGTAGAGCGTCATCTTCAGCGTGCTGAAGAAGTTGGCCAGGCAGAGATACAGTTCCATCCATGCCACCCTAAGGCAAAACACAGTCAGGAGGGTTGTTTGCGGACAGCATTGAACAGAGACGGTGGGCTTTTTCTTACGTGAGACCAATACAGGATCGGGATCCCTTTCCGAAAACCATCAGCCAATGGTCCAAGTCGTCCTTTTCGAGCCATCGCTCCGGGATGAAGCGCGCGGGGTCCGGGAATATGTCCGGGTTGTCGTGGACGGTGCGGATGGCTACGGAAACTGAGGTCTGGTGATGCCCAGAGAAAAATAGTGTGTGTCAGATGGGGCACTTTCTGTGGATTTTCTTTCTCTTTGCAAAAGGTTGCATGCTAAAAAAAGGACAGGAGGGTTATGACTTATGAGGGGATGGACTTACACCGGCAGGTAAATGGTGTCCGGCCCAGGTCTTGCCTCCAGCGGGAACGACACGGGGCAATACGCCCGGGACGGGGGAGGAGAGTCGGAGAGACTCCTTTATGACTGCGGTCTGTATGTGTCGCGCAAGCTCGTGTCAGTCAGCTCACAAAGTCGCCTGGGTAGGAAATGGGGGTTGGGGGGGCGGCGGCCGAGCGAGTTGGAGACGCACCAGGTACGGAAGTTTGCACGCATCCCGATGCTCGATCAATCCATCGAAGGTTCTCTTGACATCTTTGAGCTCGTCGAGAAGCTTCTGCAGCTTTTGGGGGTCTCGCAGGAGATAGTAGGTGGCCATGCTGATGGTCAGACTGGTGGTGTGGGTGCCCGCAAAGCAGAAGGAGTAGGTCTCGTCCACCACGCTCGCTTTACTCAAGGGATGTTCCCCGCCGTCCGGCTGCAGGAGCAGGTCCAAGATCGTCTTGCGACCGTCCTCCGCCGTCCGGACGCCTTTTTTGTGTTTGTTCTCTCGCTCCTCGATCCACTGGGTGACTTTCTGCTCGGGGGTTCCCAAACTGCATCAGCCTCTCGTTATCTTGGCGGTAAATAAACTTCATGCCCCTTACCTTGCGAAACTGCGCATCCCCGGGTAAGAGCCAGTTGGACAGCCAGCTCGGCATGCTGGCGGAGAGGGCGGCGAGCATGGGGAAATGCTTCATCAGGAAGAAGTTGGCCGAAAAGGTGCGCAGGACGGCAAAGAAGGGGGGCTCTTCTTCTTCCGCCTCGATCATATACAGCTGCTCGTCGCATAGAACTCGCATGATGGTGTCAACCTATTTAGGGTCGTCAGGAAACAGGAGCAATCTAAGCATGAAACCACGACAAGAGGTGGAGAAGACTAGAAAATTCACCGTCACTCCAGTGTACAGGCGCTGGATGTCGAGAGGAATTTGGTTCTGATGAGCAGACTTGGCCCGGGCCAGCGCGCGACGAATGATATTGAGGACAATGGGGCCCAGCTCATCGATAGACTTGGCTGAGAACAAGTTGTTTATCATCTTCCGGCGCTGGCGGTGATAGACAGGATCGACCAGGGCGGGAAGAGCCTCGCTGATCCCGCCCGAGGTTTGAAAGAAGTTGGGGTCCTTAAGGTAATGGGAACCAGAGGAGTAGATCCTATTATTTCACTCTCTATTAGTTCTGGAGAGGTTGGGGGGAGTGTTTGGAAAGAATCGGTTGCGCGCCCTCACTCGTGGAAAAACTCCGGGTCGCCCACATGAACCCGGTCGGGACTGACGCGAACCACAGGCCCTACATACAGGTTCCACAAGGTGAGATGCGGTATTCAACTTGAGAAAAACAATACCAGTCCAGACTGACCATATTTAGCATGAAGAACGGGATAGGTCTTCACGTAGTGACCCCCAAGAATCACATCTTCATAAAACTCATACCAGCTGGTCGCACGTGCCAAGAAGGGCCCAGGTATTTTTCGAAGTGGATGGAAACAAAGGCGATATGCGATGAGAACACCAGAATAAAATATGAATGCCAGTATAAGCCCCAGAAGAGCCTGGCCAGATATGACTTTCTGCAGAAATGGCGAAATGGCTTGGGAGATCGCCGCCAGGCTTTCTGCGACGAGACCCATGGCAAATTGTGTAGCAGCTTGGGATGATTAGCGTTTGAAGATGTAAACTCTGGCAAGCACGAGAATGTTTTTCCGCTGATATAGTGTGAGAACCTGCTATAAAAGGGTATACAAAGAGATGTCACTTCATCGTTCTAGGGCTTATTGACGGATCCGACCCATCGGAGCATTTCCCGATCCGGTAATTCTACACCTCGGCAACTGAAAGCAGTCACCCCGAAATGAGCCAGGAATTGTCCCACCCCCTCTCTTTAATCTCACATAATCAAGTAGGTCGCCGGTGGAAGCGTATGAGTAGCTCAGGCTTCCACCAGAGAACATGGACTTTCCCTTCTCCCAGCCAGTCGATGTCTCTATTAACCAATTCCAAGTCATACGTCCAGAAGAGTTTAGCCATGAGCAGGTTCATCTCCATATAGGCAAAACTGCTTGATGTCAGAGCTGTAGAGAGATTCCGACGCGTTATATACAAAGGAAGGGATGCTCACTTTCTTCCGATACAGCTCCTGGGTCCCAGTAAGAAAGGCTGACTCGCCTCTTTAACATCAGTCGAAGACCGATCGATCCAGCGTTCCGGAACAAAGCTGTTAGGATCCTTGAAGTAACGGGAGTTGTGCGCCGTTGTCCACGGACTAGTGTAAATTTCGGCCTGTAGAAATATGTTTAGAAGAAATATGAGAAACGAAGAGTATTTGTATGTAGAGAAGACCTACGCCTGGAGGAATATATTGGCCATGGAGTTTGAACCCCGGGGAGACACGTGGGGATCCTTGCGACCCGGGCGGGCAGAGTCTAAGCCCTTCGTTGATTACTGCCTGTAAGTAGGGTAGTTGTTGGGCCGCTTGAGCTTTGATCTCGTCGTATGATCGGAAAGCTCCCCGGATCTCCGTGACGAGGCGCTGGAATTTGTCTGGGTGTTGCAAGAGAAAACACGTGGTGGCGGCCAGGAAGGTTGACACGGTCTCACCCCCAGCGATTCTGTGTGGAGAGATCCCCCCCCGCCCCGTGAGCTCATATGCCACCAAAGTCGCAATGCGGGGAGTTGGAAATATCTTACGCGAATGTGGAAACATGAGCTGCCATCTCCTCTTTCTCAACTTCCCCCTTGTGAACTTCATCAACCAATAGACTCACAAAATCCTTTCGTGACACCTTTGCCCGCAGACACCTACGCCCTCCCCCAAAAAACCGCTCGCAGATTAGTTCCACCACGTTCTTCCCTGCAAAGTCGACATTAGCGAGGGGGCTTACCTTTCAACCTGGTCTCTTGCGTAACGGGAGTTTTGGTTCTGCACTAGAACGGACGAGGGGAGCAGATATCGAGCCAGAGTGGCAATGGTGCTGATTCGTCGCAGGTTGTCAATCAAAGTGATGAAGTAGAGATGCGAGACGATCAGATCCCCCCAAAAATGTGGTTTTCCTTTCCATGACAGAGGGCGGCGCAGTTAGCGTCAGCGTCTGGGGGTGTTCGTAGAAAAAGAGAGAACCTACCGGCTTCAAGGCTATGGAAGGATTCGCCAAAGGCCATCTCCCCTAAGATGTCGAATGAGCTCATCTCGTACCATTTGGTCATATTGATTCCCTTGGACCCGGGGGGTGCCTTCTCCCCCACGATCCGCACAAACCTGTCGATAATACCACCGATAATGTCTTCTTGCTCGAGGAGAGCGCGTTGGGAGAAGGCCGGAGCGAGCATCCGGCGCATGGCGGCATGTTTGTGATAATCGCGCTCGCTCCCAAGATCATTTCGCGCAAAGCCGGCACTGAAGACATCGTAGAAAGCCGCCTTCTCGGGCATGGGCCTTTGGGAGGTGGGATGTCCGTAGATCACCTTCCAGGACTCAACCGATCCAAAGGACAGTTCGTTGGGCGAGAGACGCACAATCGGGCCTGAGGTGATTAGCTATGCACCAGGAAAGCGGATGATGATTATGTTCTGAATACCATAGCGTTTGTGCAAGTCCTCAATCGCAAGGTGGACCTTGCCGGTTGAGGTATGAATGAAGCGCCACCACTACCCAAACTATCAATGCGACTGCGCGGTAATTGGGAAGAGAGACAAGGTCATACCAGAGAGGCGCGTCCGAGCAAAGGGCCAGGGAATTGGGCAAGCGGGTGAAAGTAAAGGTTGTAGATCCAAGTGGAGAGACAATAACATACCACCTGGACGTGATCAGCCTCAGTCGAGATTTGACTGGCAGTGCGGGAATAAACCTTACCAACCCCGCTAGAATGGCGGGAGTAGTCC
Organism: Aspergillus affinis; assembly: GCF_023601865.1. Taxonomy (NCBI): domain Eukaryota; kingdom Fungi; phylum Ascomycota; class Eurotiomycetes; order Eurotiales; family Aspergillaceae; genus Aspergillus; species Aspergillus affinis. Next base: position 45,123 of record NW_026515959.1, on the reverse strand, counting down.
CCAATCCCATCATCTCTTTGCTGTGAATGACTAGACCTTTAGGTGGAACTCCAAGGCGCAAAGGTGAATAGGACTAAACTAAATAATATAGCTCGAGGCTTGATGTTGTTTTAGGGCAAAGACAGTGGAGCAGAACCGATCCGCAGCTCGGCAATTGCTTAATCCGTACTACTCCGAGAGGGACATTAGCCTGGCTGCCTGACTGAGTCTGTACACTAAATACGCAATGGATTCTTCCATCATTCGCCTTCCCTTCCTCCATCCATCCTTCCTTCCTTTTCGCAACTTGTGTTCACTGTCCACTCACTGAAACTCCGGTCATCCGTTCCACGAGACAATTCCTCTCATCATCCAACATAAGCCCAATCCATCGTCTCAATTGCCCACTCCCATCACCTATCAACAACCATGTCCCTAGTTTCCCGAGTCCCCTTCCAGCTGTCAGGCCGTTACGCCGACCGCAATTGCTGGGAGGCCCTGCAGGGCCCCGGCGATTCCCGTGTTACCGCCGCCGAGATTATCCAGGATGAAGGCCTCATCGACGCCTGGGCCGACAAAGTGGTGTTGGTCACGGGTGTCTCGTCGGGCATCGGGGTCGAGACGGTGCATGCGATCGCCGCGTCCGGCGCGACGGTGTTTGGCACCGCGCGCAATCTGCAGAAGGCGCAGGAGGCACTTGGCGCCGAGCTGCTGAGCACCGGCCGGGTGCATCTGCTGTACATGGACCAAACCGAGCTGGCCAGTGTACGGGCCTGCGCGGACGAATTCCGCCGCCAGAGCCCACAGCGCCGGCTGAATGTGATCATCAACAACGCCGCGGTCATGAATCCCCCAGAGAGCAGGACAGCGGATGGCTTCGAGCTGCAGTTCGGCACTAACCATCTGTCCCACTTCCTGCTGTTCTGGCTCCTGAAAGACCTTCTCCTTGCCAGCTCCACGCCGGCTTTCCACTCCCGCGTGGTCAGTGTCAGCTCCGCCGCCCACCGGTACGGGCCCGTGCAGCTGGAGAACATCAACTTCGACGGCAACTACAATGGCTGGTTGGCCTACGGATCCAGCAAGACAGCCAACATCTACATGACGAATCAGATCGAGCGGCTCTACGGATCCCAGGGTCTCCACGGGTACAGCGTGCATCCGGGTGCCTTCGTCAGTCCCAATCTGCAGAAGTACTCGGCCACAGAGATGGAGGCTGTTTTATCAGACGAGAAGTGCCTGAAATACATGACCAGCTTGCAGCAGGCCTGTGCCACGAGCGTGTACGGCGCCGTGTCGAGTGAGTTGGAGGGCCAGGGAGCATTATATCTAGAAGGCGCGTCGGTGACGGTCCACCCCTGCCCCTCGGATGGGGATGCGATCGAATATGGCTATGCCGCTTATGCGTTCGATCAGGAGAAAGAGGAAAAGCTGTGGGAGCTGAGTAAGGAGTGGGCCAAGGTAGAATAGATCTCTAGATTTTTGGCTCGGGTTTGAGGGGCCAGTCTGGAGAAATCTAGCGGGTATTCTGTGTCAATAACACTTCAATGCATAAGACCTGTCTCTGTAGGAGCAGTCCCATCTTTTCCAAAGCTCAAACAGACCCTTGACTGAAGGAATCGCTCGCTGGCACGGTACTTGGGGTTAAGATAGGTGATCCATCAAACTATGATCTGACAACAATCAAGACTAGGATAGAATTTATTGCGATGTCAAAATCTATCGACATAAGTTTTGTTCTAGAAGGACATATTTATCATGCGAGTCTCTCGGACAGACTCGCCCTCCGGGCCCAAATAACGGCCGGTTTTGAAGCTGTGCAAGGAATCAGAAAAAGTCGGCAAGAATCGTTGTTCAAATCATTAATGGCTGGGCTCTTACCTCCAATACAGATTCCCCAGCGCCACATTGCGACACGCATCCACAAATTTGAGGACTTGCCGATCGACATCCTCCCCCCAGATGGGCATATTCGCTAAGGCACTGTACCAGCGCCTGTAGCAGTTGTTGAGCATCTCACTGATCTTGTCGACCGCTTCCTGCATTGAGAGATCCTTTTTTTGGAGCAAGGTGATCAGGTTGTGGTCGACACCCAGTTTCTGCACAAATCAGCCAGCTCTCCAACTACATCTCGTGTTGGTACGGTAAGATAAAACTCACCAGGTCCTTCTTGTATGACAGAATATCATTCACCCTAGGGGTTTGTGTCAGTATGATGTTATGGACTTTTGTCATCCTGGAGAAAAAAAAAAGGGGGGGGGGGGAAGGGTTCGCTAACAGAAGCACCAGGTCCGCTGAGACAGTCATGCATTCCTGAAGGCAGGGGTGATCGATAATGCTCCTCGAAAGATCAATACCCAGAGCGAATCTGGGACCACGCAAATCAGTAACTAGGCCTCAAGAAACACCAAATTAGAACTGCTCACTCTGTTAGTGCAATGGCTGGGAAGGCTCCGATCGTTCTTCGTCGCATGCTCATATACTCCTGCACCTCTCGCGAGAACATGCGGCTCTCCTGCTGGACCCGAACTTGGGCAAGGAGACCGTCAAAAAAGTGCTGATGTCTCTCTTTCCACCGATCCCGCAGATCTAAGCTTGCGTTGTCAGCACACCACCGAACTTGTTGGGGAAAGACCCGGGATCTGTAGTTTGTTTTTACCAGGTGATGATCTCTAAAATCCCCCACGCAGGCGAAATGTTAGTGCTGGTCGAACGTGCAGGGGAAAGGGAGGGGTTTATCTCCCTTACCTTCTTCAACCGGTACCAACACGTCTGAAATACGTGTCGGATGGGGTTCTCCTCCGAGCGCACGACAGGGGCGTCATCCTCCATGAGCGCCAGCGTCTGTTTGATCTCCTCATCGGCAGCCGCTAGATTGGTGCTGAGATGACCCTCGTCGAATTCTAGACAGACACCGGAGCAAGAAAACATTTGTCAGCCTTTATCGGACTTCTTCTTCACGAGCTTGGGGGGAAAGGGGGAGATTAGGAAATTAATTTCTCCCTTGTACGCACGGTCATCAAAGAGGAAAACCTGACAGGTGCCCCGCGTCGGTTAGCAGACGAAGGCAGGATGGCGGCGTGGTAGATTCACAACTAACCCAGTGGTTCCAATCAACCATCATTCGAAGCGCCTCCTCGTCGCAGTAGGGGGCCCAGATGGAGGCCAGGTACGCCAGATCTACTTTGGAGTTGCGGGCCGCCCATTGCTGGCTGGCGGAGATGGTTCTAAGGGGATGAACTGTGTTAAATTGCTCCGGCGAGGGGTGTCGCCTCTGATGCATACCTGGCTATCCAAGCATCGGCCTTGAACTTCACCTCGTGATAATGGGGATTTACAACGGGCTTGACGGCCATTATAGAGGAGAACATATCCGGCACATGGATGTAGTGTGGCGACACATTGAGACTAGATGTCTCAGACATTAAGCTCGTCGCCGGCGACCCAGCAACAGGACTCGAGTCGAAGTCTGAGGAGATGGTGCCCGATGCAGCGATAACATCCATGATCCGACACCAGGGCAGATTTGTAATCTTGTATATCACTTCAAATGGCAGAGACAATCGAGTTCTGGGTCTCAAAGATGAATGATGATAAGCTGCGGGCTGCAACTCTGGTATTACACGAAGGATGAAGTTATGTATGGTTACCCGAGAATATCACTTCATGTTCAGATTAAGGAGTATACTGTAAAATACCTCACGTCCGACCAATCGGACGAATGCCTCCTCATTGGGAGATTCGATGGGGTTACCCATCAGGGAAACCCTCCGAGGCCGCCCAGAAGGCCCGGAACAGACTCCGCTTTATTGCCTCGTGTGATTTCAGGGCTTATCATTCACGGACTCGGTTTCCAACCTGCTTACTTTTATAACCTGCTTACTTTTATAACCTGCTTGCTGATAGCTCATACTATGATACTTCTCCACTCATTACCCGGTCAATACACTGTAGAGCAAGTGATGAATGTACTTTGAATATGAGTTGTTATAAAGATACCTATGATGATATCAATATTTGACATCACACGCCAGGTTGATCTTGTATAAGAGACAAGTGAATCTGAAGTTATCTAGCGTAATCGGGCACCGAACCGCCAGCGGCTGCCGCGTTCCTCACCAAAATAACGCGTACACCACAAAATCAGCAAGTGTCAGGGCCAATCAAACTGATCGAATCTCATTATTCATTCAATCTATTTAGTGCCTTTTAACAAGAATAACAAACATGAGGGAAGGAAGGAGAAGAGAGGAAGATGTGACAGACACCGATCCTGATAACCCCCCATTCGGGGGAGGAAGGCAAACAAGATAAACAAAGCAAACAAGACACACACACAGGTGACGTAGGTAGCAGGCTGTCACATAAGTTGAAAACTCTACAACTTGTTCTTGTTGTAATAGCCGCCTTATCTTGGGATAAATAACATGCTCTTATAGTTGAAGCTTTTAATTAAAATAAATATACCTCAAAAAGTTGCAATTGCGGCGTTATTGGTCATAATCGCCTAGGATGTTTATCGAGATCATTAAATGATCAGAATCAACAAGATACTACGTTTCATAGAGCCAAAAAAGCTTGATTTTTGATATGGTGGTCTCTGAGAGATGGTGACGGGAGGCGCGCTGGCGGTTCGGTATCCGATTACGTTATATTCTATGACTCTATAGAAGTGTCAAAGTACCTAACTTGAGTACTTTCGCAAGGCGGACAATACAGGCAGTAGATTTAATAAGCCATTGAACTGTTCCTCAAGCAGGTTGAGTGGGAAATATCCGAAATATCATTGACCACGCTCGCAGACGAGTCTCGCAGGTGGACGATCTGATCTTGTGTCCGAGCACTCAAGGCCTGAATCCGGGTGAGATGCTCGTTCCAGTTCGCACACGTTGCGTTTTTTCTGAGGCGAGTCAAGAAGGTGAAGAGCATCCGGACTTGATACTCGATCGCCTTCGAAATGAGCAATACTTGCTCAATACGGTCCTCTACACTGTACGTACCAATGGAGATTGTCTGGCAGGTGTTGAGTTTTCCTTTCCGGCTATGGCCGCGGTCCATGCCGACTTCCACATTCGGGAAGCCGGTGCCCCGCCGTGGATGCGACGGTGGCCGATGCATGAACCAGTTCCATAGTCGCGTCGACATGCCTCGGGACAGATGTAGCAGATGATCGCAGATCGTGATCAGCAGCATGGCGATCGCCGAGGAACGGGTGCAGTTCTCGCAGGCCAGGATCTTGGAACCCTTGCGGAGGAGGACTCTCTGGAACACCAGACTGTCCCCCAGCGACATGGAGCTTGTTCCCGCCCATCTTGTCTTCTCTACCTCATTATGCAGCTCAAGCACATTCTGCGTACATGCACAGGGCATCGGGGGCGTTGGATTCGCTGGCGCGAAAGTGTCCCAGACCCCCCGGGGTGAGTGGGCTGCCGAATTCGGCAGGATGTCCTGCGGAACGGCGGGGGCATCCGCGCACAATGGATCGAGGGACCGGTCTACCACTTGGGCCACCAAAGGGGTTGGACACCCTGAAACTCCTGAGGAAACATCGTTCTCGTCGTCAAACGAGAGGGCCGCGATGCTGTGAGCCTCTGGCTTGGACGGTGCAAGTGGATCAAGACAGTCCACCGCGCCAGAGCCAAGGGGCATACCACTCAGAACGGAATCAAAGTTCACCATGTCCAGCATCATAAACCTACTTGGTGTCGCCACCTGCTGAGTAGGCAACGAATCCTCGAGCGTGAGCGGATTGTCCCTTTCATCCTCGGGGGACCCGAAGGATGGGAGACAGTCCGATCGGAGAAAGGGGAATCGGTCTTCCTGCGGGCTCAAGGAAGACCGTTCTTCCCTGTACGCTGACATTTTGTTCTGGATATCGGTAAGGCCCGCGAGATCGGATTGCGGTGGAGTCCCCGGCAAGCCGTTATCTATTGCTAGTGATACCTTTGCGGTGTCAACTTCCTTGCGCTTTCTGGTACGATCATCTGCCTCCGATCGGGGAGTCATGGCCGGGGGAGGACTGCTGTGGATAACAGAAGCTGGCCGTGATCCTCGCGGTTTTGGTCGGTCCTGTTTGAAGGGCAGATATGTGCAGGCGATCTGTTTAGATCGGCAGCGGTCGCAGCCCTCCTTATGCCCCGTACATTTCAGCTGTCGCCCGAATTAGCCATGAGTTCATCAGGCCGGAATGAGAACCTCTTTTGTATACCTTTTTCTCCCGACACGCATTACAGGCGGACCGCTGATGACCGGAAAACTGATAAGGTTGCCCCGAGTGATATGGTCGACTCTCGACATAGACCGGTTCTTGTGTTTTGCCGAAACGCAGGGTTGCAAACATGTTCGGGTTGGGTAGTAGATAGTACTCCTGGAAGAGTCTGGGGCAGAGTTTATCCTCTTTGTCTGGAAGGGGAGGAAGTGGACCGAGTTAATTTAGAGATATACGCAGGTCTTGGAGCAACAAAAAGCCCCATCGCTATGGAAATGCCTTTGAGGGGGGGAGAGGGCGCCTATTGTAAAGATACGATGCAATCTTAGCCCCGCATGAACAAATGCCCAGATTGACACCGCTGATATTAGTACGGTGGAGAGATGCAGGGATCTCTTGCCCTGCTGATTTTGTCGTTTATAGCGTGGCTTATACTTCTTAGTTATACTCACCTTCGGCATTGATAACACCTGGCATCTCTTTGAAAGTTGGGGATACAGAAAATTGGTAATTCCTCGGATGAGGAGAATATGAGACGTGATTCCAGCTTCATAAGGGTCTTTTACCAGGAAACTTGAATTGATTAGCCCGATGATCAACGCCTCATGGGTACGGAAGTATGATTGGCCCAGCCTATGTATCCAGGTCTTACTGCCAGATTGGCGCTGGTGCGGGCTTAGGGCTTATCCAATGCAGACAGTTCATGTGTAATAGTGTCACCTAACTAGTATAGCTGGCACTGGCCTATGAAAACTTATAACAACTATTATAGTATCTGGAACTATTGATTTTCCTTCGCGATGCACTGCCTAGCGTATAGAATCCAGTAATTATTTTTGGCCATGGGAAGACCTCGCGGTGCCTCGAACCGGTCAAATCGATCCCCAATCACAACTCCGTTGACGAAGCAGCCTTTGGCTTAGTTAGTATCCGTTTAAAACCTGGACGCGGGTTGAACGAACAACTGTCACCATAAAATATTTCAGTCAACGAGGTTTCGAATGTTATTTTGTATATTAGGTTTGTATAGACTGCGGCACATCCGCTCCATTGGATCCTGCCGCAGCCTAGTCGCATTGATAGCCCAGTCCTGGGCAGCGACATTTTCACGCAGATTTAGTGGCTACATCGTCCTGCCAAGCGCGCCGGTATTTGAAGGGATGCACCACATAGCCAATATTGATCAAACATAACAAGATAGTGGAAATTAAGGCCCACATCTGGGTTATGGGTTGGGCGAGTCGCCCAAGGGGGTGAGTGGCTCACCCTGTCTATTCCGCACCCACCCTTCTCACCCCCCAGCTCACCTTGGTCACGCGACGGTAAAGCGGCCTCATCCGCTAGCTCACCCGGGGGCCGGGCGGCAGCCGCCCGCCTTCTGGCTGTGTTTAAGCCACACGCCGGCAGGTTAGTAGTTGGGTGGGTGACCACCAGCGAATCCCTGCTGTTGTGTCTATTTTGCTTTTTTGTTAGCTGCCTTTTTTTGCTCGTTTGCCCTCTAGAGAGACATAATCGTGTGTGGTTGGGATTGATTGATTGTATGGTAGATAGATAGGGCGATCTATCTCTCTAAACGGATAGCACCCCAACTTGAAGCCCGTCCTTGATCAATGTCAATTCAACGGCGATATCCTCCTTTTAATACCCACCGACCACCGACTCTTCTTCAGATATCCTTAACCCAAAGTGATCTTCCAGGGCACTTACCCTCTCCTTTTCAGTTGTGCAGGTCTGAACAAGAATCGACTTCCCGCCCACATTCTTCTTCACGCGATCATGATCCAAGATGAGCTTTCCATAGATGCCATCATCATCCGTGCGTAGAAACTTGACCACAAGCAGCCTAGAGGTCAAGGGACAGTCCGACCTGCGGCTCGTAAAGAAATTCATGACCTCGAAATACCGAAGCGTGAATTCCATCTCCGTGAATGCGTAGGCTGGGGTCCATGGCTGATCGGAGGCGTTTCGAAACTATATAGCCATAATGACCTCTGCTGTGCATGGTGATCTGTTGTTTGTTTTTGGTTTTGTGGGTTATGGGATAACCGTAGTTCTTGGATGCCGAAGTTTCGAAAAATCATGCCTGAGTTGATGAGAGGCAGGGAAGTTGTCAGTCCATTTCCACCATAGCCGACATCGACCAAGTACCGCTGCTGATTAGAAGGGGTCACGATATTCACACAATGCTCCCTGTAACATGGTTCTCATTAGTCGCTCAGTCGACGTTGAATGGGTCTCCGAGAAAACTCACCAGCCTGACCATCCAGAAGAAGGCTGACGACCACTTACTTCCAGATTTTCGCAACGTCTAAAGAAATACAAAAAAAAGGCGTTGTGGCATAGTGAAGAGCGAGATTTTCATACGGGATCGCTGAGAGGTGGCATGATTGAAGCGTTGAGATGAACGAAAGATTTAGTTTGAGATTGTGTCTATGCCGACGATTGTTAGGCAGTTGAATGTGCGTGAGGTATCTGTCGATTTGCTTGAGGTCAGAGCAGAATCGGTGTTGTCGTCGAACATACTCCGTATAGCGTTGGTTCTGGGACAAGGAGACCCAGGATGGGGAAAGGAAATTTCGGAATGCGGTTCCGCCTGTGCTAGATATATAAATAATAAATACATTACTTACTTAAAGTTAGTCTTGATGCGTGACTCAGAGTCAGTAGCATTTCTTTCTATAGGAAGTCCACGCGAAGTGGGTCTTCCTGCATACATAGTATTCCATGTCCAACATCAACAGATCGTGAGAGGGAATGCCACGATACGGCCCTTCGCATTTGAATCCAAATTCGATCGCTAGAGTGGGCTCGTGGAATACGAGGAGAACCTGTTGAGAGCGGGACTTATTCTTTGTCGAGGTCTCAACAAATTCTGGCCTGGAGGAGAATGCACGATCGGCCTGTGAAGGAATACCTACGGATAGCCTATCCGTTTAGATTCCCGATCCAACTGATCGTCATCGGTGCGATGCACGACCATCTCTAGTTACACTGCACCCTCGACAACTTATAAAGGGCCCTTTCACTCGCATTCTTGACGATTTTCACTTGCACATACAAATCTTCATAACAATTCACCTCCAGAATACTCCCATCTATCACCATGGAAGAACCAACCTACGATCCGAGGTATGTACATCACTCCCCTTTCCTTGACAATGTAAAGCACAACGCCACTAAGTCTTAACCAGCCGTCCCCTTGCCACGACCACCCTCGTCTACCAGTACAAACTAGTAAACTGCCCAGGAAAGACGATCGTGGGTCTCCTCGTTGAATATCCGCCCGACGGAGCCACGCCGCCTCATCGTCACGGAGGCGCCTCAGTCTCAGCCTACGTGACCACAGGTTCCGTGTTGAACAAGATGAACAACGACCCGATGCGAGTGATCGAGCAGGGCCAGTCCTGGTATGAAGCGCCCGGATGTCATCATCGGATCAGTGCGAACGCGAGCAAGACAGAGCCGGCGGCGTTCTTTGTTACTTTCGTTCTCGATACTGAGACGCTGGAGAGGGAGGGGCCGGAGGTCTTGGTGCAGTATGATGAGGAGTATAAGGAGATTATGGCTCAGAAGATGAAGGCTTGATTTGAACTCGCTGAGTCTGGGAGACTTTGATGTGAATGAATGAACTGTTGGTTGGGCGTGTGGTGGGTGTATGTTTTTACTACGGTTTCTCTCTCAGCTTAATAAAATCGTCGTCTTGAATCGAGGGTACCTGTAAACTTGTCGCCTTCTATCAATCAATTCAGTGAGGAATCAATAGGGGCGTTTGTAGTTTAAACGCCCGGCATTCGGGAGACTATAGTAGTAGTATAGTAGTGTCTTCTAAGAGCAGCTCCAGAGTCGCTTAACCCGGCTGTGCATATCATGCTTTCGTTTCCGAACTCTCTTTGTGCAGTTGAGAATCAAACATACTCATGAATTTAGCAGATAGTTTAGTGGGCGATCGAGACTTCCCGGTCGTCATAGACTTCAAGCGTTCCGCGGTTAATGCCTTTGGGGCGGCAGTGCTTCGTGATCAACCGGCCTGTTGATAGCGGATAGCCTATCGCAGAGCCGGACACGCCATGCTGCTGCTTCCTCTTCTTCTTTCTTCCTATCTGAATTCTCTATCTGAATTCTCCCCCGAACTTCACGAATTCAATGTAAAATATTCAGCATAGCAAATCGCGGCAATATTTAATATGCCAGTCGCCTCCCGTCACTCACATACCATCTCTTTCTCATCACACACTAGAACTTCAAGAACACAACCAATAACACCACACACCATGCAAGCCGTTCGCGTCCATCCTGCTCCCCCAAAAGCCACTCCTTATTCACCCTCAAATCCCGCTCCATCCACTGCTCTCCATCTAGACTCTGATATCCCCATCCCAAAGCCATCTCAGCCCGAGGAGCTTCTCGTCCGCGTCAAAGCCACGAGCATCGTGCGCGACATGTTAGCCTGGCCCGAGACCTTCGCCCACGAATACGCCATACCCGGAAACGATGTCTCGGGGATCGTCACGCAAGTCTTTTCGCCCGATAGCAAATTCAAACCAGGCGACGAGATCTTCGGCATGGCAGATGCAGACCGCGGCGCGACCTGGGCAGAGTACACCATCATGAAAGAGAGCGAGGTCACTTTGAAACCAACCACGTTGAGCTTCGTCCAGGCTGCGGCGGTGCCTCTCAGTGCTCAAACTGCCTACGAGGCGTTGTTCGACCACGCTGGGCTTTCGCGTCCCGCGGTGCAGGATGTCAAGGCCCGGTTGGGAGCACGTGGGCAGGAACCGGAGCAGAAGCAACAGCGCGTGCTGATCACCGGGGCAGCGGGTGCGGTGGGCGCGTATCTCGTTCAACTTGCTGCGGCAGTGGCTGGCGTGGAGGTCGTTGCCGCTACGAGTTCGAATGCTCGGAATGGAGAGTTTCTCCGGACACTGGGGGCCGATGAGACGGTTGAGTATGGCATGCTGGAGCAATACCAAGGTGCATTCGATATCATCATTGATGTGGTTGGCGGCGAGGTATTGGAGAAGTGCTGGTCCTATGTGACGGACACCGGGGTGCTAGTTTCGGTGGACTCAGCAAGCTACAATTTTGTGAGCGAGCATGAGAAGCGCGGTCTATGTAAGACTGGTGTGCGTGCTTTGTTTTTCATCGTGAAGGGCAGCACTGAAGGGTTGGCCTATCTCGCGGAGCTGGTGGACATCGGAGCCATTCGGTCTTTTCTAGTGGATACCTACCCTCTAGCAAAGGTGCGGGAGGCGTACGATCTTGCGAATGGGCGCTATGTCGGACGTGGAAAGTTCATTCTTTCGGTCTGATGGTGACGAAGCTCTGTCATCGAGTCGGTTTGATCCGTGGCGAAATCTTACTTTCAAATGACCTCCACCTCTGGCTAGTAAAGAAATTGACTAGAATATACGTTTAATGAGGAATGGGGCCACTTCTTGCTGGTTTGATCCCAATTACCGATAGCGACGTCTCCTAGGGTTTGTTCTCTTGCGTAAGATCCCTATCTCCACCATTCACTAAATGATGACAGATCCGGCTCAGCGAGATGATATATAGGGTGAGAAAGTGATCGTCCGTGAATATCATTGAATGACCAGTGTTGGCGGTTGTTTGGCTTCGCTAAGAGAATGATTCTGAAAAGCGATCATCACCATGACCGATGCTGTGGGGGAATCGTAATCTATTGTTCCACCTCCAACGAAAGACCATCCGGTGTTGCAAAATTATACCAACCACATAGATCGTCGATGGCTCCCAAGGATGCAATCAGATCAAGGTCGTTGCTCTGGGCATCACCGGTGTTCGAACCAGAACTTGCCCTTGCTGTCCCCGAAGATGTATTATCGTTCACTGTAGACGCCCTGCTGCTGTCAGCCACACTTCCAAGCCCCAGCACACATTGAGCAATAGTCTGTATCTCCTGCACGTTCCTCGCTATCCTCGGCCACACGTCCCCTAGCACCCTAAGACATCCGAGCGTCATCCGAATCTGATCTCTGGCAATGCGTAGATCCCTTCCCTTGAGCATGGTACTGCAGGCGGAAAGTAGCGCCAGCGTCCCTTCGCTCACCATGCAGGTAGTGAAGGGCGTGTGGTGAAATTGCCGAACTGGTAAGGCTAAAAGGCGGATCTGGGCCTCTATGGCTCGTAGGACTCGAACGGTATGTACGTTAACCTGATCCGGGGTCGATGTATCAAGGGCCGGCTCACGACCGCAGCTGGAGATATTCTCGACGGCGTTGAATTTGAGGGCCGACAATGGACGGTGGAGTCCGATGGTTGATCTATTGAGTGAGCGCGACGCTTCATGTGATAGAAAAGGAGAAACTTACACGTGAATTATCAGATGGGCCTGGAACATGAGCTCGTCGACTTCACCGGTCGCGTCCATGATTTGTTTGCGATCTGGTGGTAGTAAAAGTCGCCATCCGTCAAGGCTGCAGTCGACAGCTTGGATGATATGTGTCGATTCTTCTTCGGCAGCAATATTTGGGGTTGTGGACATGGCCGTCGCAGCGCACTGTACAGCGCCTATAAGATATGCGAACGATGAAAAGTGCATATCCCGAGGTCCAAATTCGCGGCAATTAAATTCCTGCGGGGTTCTGGGGGATGGTATTGTCTATAATCCAATGAACCCTCTATTCATTCATTCATCAGGCTGTCACAAAGCAGATGTTGATACTTACTCCAGACTCGTAGTCCGACTCATCACACGGTAATTCTGTCGTTGCGTCAATGTCCACTACCCGAAGGTTCGTCGTCCCTAAGGTTCCGGCGTAGTATGCGTCCGCGATGTACAGCATCCACCATGTTCGTCTCCAAGATTCCCTCATCACAAGATCGTCAGCTCCTTGCGCAACGGCAAATTCATGGCGGAACATTTGCATATCAACGGCGAGCTTGGTCGCCATGTCCATCTGTAATTGAGAGTCCTCCTTGAGATCGTGCCAGAATAAGGCAATGGAGTACAAGAGTCGGCATTGAACAATGATTGGATCTGATGCAGGGGCCTGGGAAACGGATGCTTCGAGGCACTCCTTTAGCGGTATTGACCATTCTCGCGCCTTGTAGATATTCCCAAGGAAGCGAAGAGTGGCGATCAGAGGTGCGAAGCTTTGTTGTCTGCTCGGGTCTTCATATAACCTTTTTAGATGTTTTTGTGGTACGATGAAGGGGTGACATATGTGGAAGTTCTTGTAGTAGGAGTCAATTAGTGGGTCATTTCCGATGTTGTCTAGATGAGTTGTGCCCGCGGATCGCAGAAAGGTGCCATTGATGTCGGCTTCGGTATTGAAATCGAGCACCGCAGGCTCATGGTGAGAATCCATTTGAAGGTGCGAGGAGGGAGGTGTATGTCCCTGCGAACCCAGACCATTAGTCGGACAGGTCCCTGCTGCTGCTGCTAGTCGTTTGCGACGCTCAGCTAGAGCTGCGCGGTTAAGCCCACCGCGTCGGGATTGGGCATAGCTGCACTGTTTGCCTGCCTCGGAGCAGCGATCACAATGAGGTCGCTTCCCGTCGCATTTCATGTGGCGCGAGCGGCAGGGCGAACAAGCCAGAGACAAGCGCGTAGCTCGACCATTCTTCGATGCGGATGTTGAATCCATGAAATTTCGAGGGGTACTTGGGGATAGGGCGGATTAAAGTTGCGGTCGATCCGAGATAGCGAGGTTGTCAGGTGCTGGCATTCACGTGTTCTATTCTATCACCACATAAATAAACTGTACTACAACATACGTCATCCTACACCGCCCTCTGGTGCTGGATTGACCAGCCTCGTATTCAAGAATTTTCTTTCGTTCGCTCTCTGAAATAAGAAGAAAATATATTCTGCTCCTTCTTGCCTTACCCTTGAGTCCGTTTCAAGAGTGAAAACGGACATTAATCCAGGGCAAATGCGCGGTTTTCTAGGATTGAACCTCGATGCTTTCTATAACTTATAAGAAGTCGATAATCCGACAGTTTGAGCGAGAGTCATAGTTATGACAAAGAGAGTTTGGGATAACAAAAATCCAATTGAAAGTCAATAACGTGCACCCCTGGCTCTGAACTCCTGATGCATCCCGAAATTTGTTCCCATGGATCCATGACCCGGTCCTATCCCGAATGAAGGTGACAGAGAGGCCAGATTCGCGACTTTCGCAAAAGCGGGTCCGGGTATCTGCAGCTGAAGGGCTCCAGGTCCGTGGAAGGGCCCAGTTTAAAGTCTAAACGCATAGGCTATTTGGAGACACGCTCAGCGGCTACCGAGTTACCTCGCTCGGGAATCGGATTCGAACGTGGTCGCTACACACAAATGTCTTATACTATTCGTACGTGAGCCAATCTCGGCAAAGATATTATTCGTACAGCATAATACTATGAGTGGCAAATTCTACGAGACAATGATTGTCTTCCTCGTTTCCCATCTCGCTAGACACGATAGACTCGGAGTGAAGAAGAGAGAGCCCTTACTCCGAAACCTTGATGCACACCTTTCCAACATGCGTGCCCGACAGAAGATATTCATAAGCCTTGGAAGCCTCGTCGGCAGAGAAGCCGAGTTCCTTCTCCACGGGAAGACGGAGTCCCTTGCGAGTAACAAACCTTACAACCTCGTGGAGAAGTTGCGTGGAGCCAACAACCACACCACGAACGACAGCGCCCTTGGCCAGAGCAAGACCAGCAACATCAGGCATCTCCTTAGCCTGGGAAAGGAAGCCGATAACCGAGACATTGCCGCCCATCTTGACGGAGTTGATGCTCTCGGCGATAGTGCCGGATCCACCGTTCTCCAAAACGTAGTCGACACCCTCGCCGTTCGTGAGGCGCAGGACTTCCTTAGACAACTCAGGGTGGGTCTTGTAGTTGACGCCGAAGTCGAAACCAAACTTGGACTTTACGGCTTCAAGCTTCTCGTCACTGGAAGAGGTGATGATCGTGGTGCAACCCGCTGCCTTGGCGAGGAGAAGACCAATAATAGGCACACCACCGGTTCCTAAATAGTGAATGTGATATAAGCGGGGGATCTATATCTGGATACGGAAAAGGAAGAGGTTCTTACCAAGAGCGAGACCTATCTGACTGGGCTTAAGGGGGGTTATGGCGTAAAGTGCATTCCACGCGGTCACTCCGGTGCAAACCAGGGTAGACCATTCGGAGAAGCTCTGGGGCGAGGATTCAGGCAGCTTAACGGCGGCGGCAGCAGGAATAGTAAAGTATTCACGCAGAGCCCCGTCAACCAGACCTCCGTGACCATTGAGCCAGTTCATCTGCTGGCCATAGAGGTTGGTAGGGTCGAAAGTACTGATAACGCGGTCGCCCTTAGACAGGGTCTTGACACCTTCGCCGACGAAGACGACCACACCGGCGGCATCAGAACAAGGGACAACATTATCCTTGACAGGGAATGGGAAGGCCGAGTTAGCGACGCCAATGTTGCGGTAGTTTACCGACACCGAGTGGACTTTGACCAGACTTCATGTTTGCTAGGCTCGGGAACCTCATCCTTGAAAGCCGTCAAGTTGCGGACCGAGTTTTGCGGGCCATCAATGCGAATGACAGTTTGAGACATGGTGATTGAGTTGGAGCAAAGGTAACCGATTCAGTGAGAACAGAATTGAGTGTGTGTGAAGTGGATTGATGAAACGGAAGAACCCTTTCATGGCAGGATTTATATACTTGAGCAAAGAAATATAAAAATTCTGGTAAACCTTTTTGGCTTGAGTAATTCATGACATCAATTCACGATGGCATTGGTTTCAAATGAAGCCTATTCCTAAGTTAGGTGTTCATCAAATCCCAATCTCCACTTCCCCAAAGCACCCAAACTTCAATGCTTCTGCCGAATTCTCCAAAGTCAACGTCCACTTCTCTACTTCTCCAAACTCTACTCAGTCTCCTTGATTAGAAATCTGTATCATCATACGGTGTGCTTTCATGATCGCGCATCTAATCCGGCCACAGTGCCCTGTTCAAGCATCGGGAACCTTGAGGCCCGTCGGAAAGATGTGGTCGCTAGCAGATAATGCGATGTAACTCTTACGGTCGGAATATATCCGCGATCAGTTGGAAGTAAAAAAAGATATGCGTAGTGAGGTGTCTAACACGATGGTCTAAAATAACTGTTTCCGGGCCTTCCAGATCGGTCTTCCATGAGTACTGCATCCCAAAGCCCCCTCATGGTAATATCTCCAGGCGCCTGGAACCGTGGTTCCGCCTACTATGATTTTGGCAACTTGATGAACGAGTGAGGAATCCGCTCAATAGCAGTGGACCACCTTTCCAACGGCGCCGAGCCTCCAAACAAGGGCCTGACCGAGGATGCGCACCGTTTCCGTCAAGTGATCTCCGATCTCGCGGACAAGAATGAAAGGCTCGTGTTGCTCGGCCACTCCTATGGTGGAATGGTCATCTCTGCAACCTGCACGGACCTGGGTTTTCAAGAGAGACAGGATGCTGGCAAGCCTGGAGGTGTCATTTGTCTGGTATACATGGCCGCATTTGTCGCCGAGCGAGGCAAGAATCTCAAAGACATGGTTGGCGGTCAATTGTGGCCGTGGATGCTAGTTGACGTATGTCAAATCCTTCACCCACTCGATATGCATATTCGCTGATCGCAAATCGTAGGGAGACTATGTCCGCCTCGACCCTAGTGTGGACTTGGTTCAAGATGTACCTGAGGAAATCAAGGCTTCAAGAGCGAAGCACCTGCTGCCCCATATTTGTCTCCGTTCGTTTACCGAGGAAGGTACTGAGGAGCCCTGGCACACTATACCCAGTGCCTATATCATTTGCGACGACGATCTGGCACTTCCACCGGCGATCCAAGACTCCATGATCAAGTCACTTGTTCATCCGCGCGTTTTCCGCTTAAACAGTGGTCACTCGCCCTTTCTAAGCATGCCAACGGAGATGGCCGATATCTTGTTTGAAATATGCTCTCAGTCCTGAATTGAGGAGCAACAGTGATTAGATCAATGGAAACTTGAAGAAAACGAATGATTATCCATGTCGGGCATATACTATCGTAAAGAATAGCCTTCTGGATTATCAATTATTAACTGCAGCACCTGGGAAACCACTGCATCCTCGATGTGATGACAGCAGGTAGATTGAATTAGGGGGTGTCCATACACTCTAAATCTGACCATGGCATGTTTCACATGTCCGTTTGTGTAATAGCAGAGAGCCTGAGACTTGGAATTCTGAACTCGAACAACAACGCAGAGACAAGCAGAATAACGGTTCAAAATCACAATTCATTTTATTGAATACTAGTTCACACAACCACCTAAATTCATCTCCTCGACTGTTCTTTGAGGAGCTCTGCTTCTACGTCCATGGCCTGTTCAATATCGGCTATAAACCCTTCTCTTACCGGATTCCAACCCAACAGTTCCTTAGCCTGACGAGCCTCTCCAAGGCTAGTTGAGCTTACATTGACCTGACCGCCGCCCCAAAAGCGGTGCACAGCCTCATTTGGCAGCTCGACCGGGTCTTCAGAATCAAGAAGACCCTTTTGGTAACCGAGGGTCGCAATGTGTTTGATAACATCACCCCCGACAAACTCGCCTCTTTCCGCAAAGTAATACCCCTTCTCGTTCCATAACCCGTTCTTCTGCTGGTTTACCGCAGCCTCGGTCAACAGCACACACAGCAGAGAGATATCCTGGGTATGAACCATGTTCCAGCGATTCTGGTTCCCGTTGATCGTGAACGCCCGACGAAGCTGCAGCACCACGTTAAGCAGACGAGGAATCTGGATCGACCGCGCGAACCCCGGGAATCGCGAGGGACCGTATACAGTCGGCGGACACACAATGGCCGTTTGAACATTCCTATGCTCGCGAAAACCATCCAGGATGACCAGGTCCACGTCTCGATGGGCGGCCCAATTGGGCAGGACGTGGTCGTACCCAGTTGGCTCCGGGCTCGAGGCAGATGGGCCTCGGGTGAGTTCTTCAACGCCTTCCATATCGTTGTAGCGACGAGGCATGAACTTGTCCCAGGTGGACGGCTGGGACTCCATCTCCCACGCGATGATCTTTGCTCCGGACGTGTGAATCACAGTGC
This sequence comes from Aspergillus affinis, assembly GCF_023601865.1. NCBI lineage: Eukaryota > Fungi > Ascomycota > Eurotiomycetes > Eurotiales > Aspergillaceae > Aspergillus > Aspergillus affinis. Next base: position 26,882 of record NW_026515959.1, on the reverse strand, counting down.
CAACCTGCTCCCGCTGCGACAGCCCGCGGATGGTCGCTTTGGCTGCCGGCAGGTGGTCGCAGTTGGCGAAGTCTAGGGGCGAGTACAAACATCGTCAGTATCGGGGGCGTGAGATCGGCAGGTAGGTGCGTACTCAGAGCCACATCGGCCTCGTGGCTTTCTCTTTCAAGGATGTCTAGGTCATCAAGGGACCCGTGAATGACCCGGACGCCCGGGAACAGAGTGGTAATGATTCGAGCCTTCTCGAGGCTTCTGACAAGTACGGAAATTTCCCAGTCGGGATGCTGAGCCGTGGCAACGACCAAAAAGTCGCCGCCGATGAGGCCAGTTGTGCCGGTGCTGCCGGTCTTTCAGCTAAACTGAGCGCCGTTGCGCCGTTGAGTGGAATCACTTACACGAAGACTTTTGGGCCCACACCTAATTAGCAATCTAACAATCAACCGATGCTTTGGAGATTCTGGCGAGCCTTTTGAACTACGAAATTATGGTATCCGGATAGGCAGAATAGAAGCTGCGCCGACGCTGTGAGGGCGTGATTCGAAATCAAAAAATCTATTCATAATCAATTTACTAATTCTCCACCTACGCGAGGGGAAGAGATGTCGTGGATTTCCAAACCACCCAGCGTAGTTTGTTACGAATGAAGGCGTCTCTATATGGAGTAAGCTATATATACCGCCCCGGAATACGTTACATAGTCCGCAGTGCACATACGAATCTCAGCAAAGCCAGATGGCCACACTTCTTAACAATTCTTTCTTGTATTGCTATATCCTATCTATTCCACTTCGTAGCGCTTATATATCCAATACTGCTGCTGGTGGATGCCCAGCTTTACCTTACGTTTGTAGCCCAGTGCCAACTCAATCGATGCTTTTCCTCTCAAAAATCTTTCTGTTTCGAAGGTCTTCCAGTAGAGGGAAGGATATGAAACTGAAAGATCCGTCGCAGGTTACCACAGAAAGGCGAAAAGAATGTAGAGATTAAAATAATAACAACAAAAAAGAATGGAGTTGAGGGGAATCGAACCCCTGACCTCTCGCATGCGAAGCGAGCGCTCTACCCCTGAGCTACAACCCCAGGTTCATGATATCTCGAGAAAATCTTGGTGTCATATTTGCTTGGACCTTTTTAAGAAATCCTGGTATTAATGAAGGGACTGCATCATTGACTCCGACCGGGTAGGTCTCCATGACACTTACAGAGTCCACCCGTCATATGTACGAGGCGTCTAGGTGTGTTTTGAACAGGACTGGTTACCGAGCTCTATGTTGATTTATTCCTAGGAACTATTTCATGATGAATTCAGTGTGTGCATTTTCCCATTCGGGCAGGTAGCTCAGCTTTCGTCGTATTTTCCGATTTTCCGACTCTCATGCCTACATTGTCAAGAGCTTGTAAGGCCAGCGACGATTCGATTAAAGAAAAATATTTCCTTATAGGAGTTGAGCTCTATGCATGCCCAGGTTCATTATACAACAATGCCATAGAGGCTCTGGGTAAGTGACTCGTGCATGTCTGTCTACAACCTCCCATCGCTTCCGGTTGCCACACCAGAAATATACTGACGAGCAAATAGTGTGTACCCGCAATATGTCAAATGCCCACTTCACACAACATACTTAGAAACGAAAAACCAGGAAAGGGCCCTCGCTCCTCTTTCCGGGGCATGTCAAATTGGTTAGTTTTTGTCATCCTGAAAGTTAAAATATGTCCTGCTAGTATACTGAACTTGTATAGCTACTTGGCAGTGTTGTCGCCCTCGTCTACCTGCCCTATTGTTACTATTGTACGGGACTAGTGCCCCAAGAACCCACCATTGAATAATATTGAAATGATTACAGATAATCAGGACAGCTTCCTTCGTGCTGGATCTGCTTGGCAGTTTGATCGGCATGCGAGATGTAACCGGACTTAAGTAATAACAATGCCACAATGGTAATCGGGATAAAACAGCTGAATGGTATCTACGGACGATGGAGAATACTCCGTATGGGTGGCCATGGCGCCATGGCCCTCCGTAGGAAGAGAACCACTGTGGCGTTCCCAGGTCCCAACTTCAACTGTCCCCGATAGATACAGTGACACACAGTTCGCTCTGAACGTGGAGTCGCGGACCGATTTCAGACATTACTCCGGGTCAAGATAAACCAACGAACGAGAAAAGTGAAAACCCTTAACGCGACCCCCTCAATCTCACGAAGAAATTGCGATGAACACCCGGCGAAAGGAGGATGAACCGCCAAGGTTCAAGCGAGGACACAAACCCGCCCTAAAGATGCCAATTTGCATGGCAGACAGACTCAGACTCCCTTTCATGGAGTCGTCGTGTGCACTCCGTATGCAGTACTTTCTATCTAGTAGTTCCTGGATTGAATCCCCCCGAAGAGGACCTTGGCGCTGCGTGCCTTTCCTTCTCCTGCCTGTCACCTTCTACAGTTAGCGGGTTGTGGCACGTTGACCAATCGAAAGCATGAATTCGATAATCTACCCCCTTTATCCCTCGAGACGGGGTAGTTAGATGATAAAGATCCGGTGCGGGCAATCTCACGAGCCCTGAAGGAGGGATCCTCCCCCTTCCTCGTTCCTCTGCTCGTTTCATCCCTCGTGCTCTTATTTTCGTATCGAGGACATGGACTACGTACTCACTCCCCTGGGCATTAATCATTTGCCCCTTCCTCGTGGCCCAAGGACACATCACGTGACAAGAAGGATATGCCCTAATACTAGACCCCCTAGTTCAGCAGGAAGGACCAGGGGAGACGCAGGTACAAGACATTATTTTGATTACTTACTCCATGGAATTAGAATGAGATGCAAATTGCAAATGCAGGATGCATGTGCAGCCGCACATCATAACACTTCCTCAACATAGAACCACCTAGCAACCATGCAAGACAATACATAAATTATTTATTCGTTCGGTGTACAGTATGTCGTACATAATAATACTCCGTAGGGAGTGAAGCGGGCGAGTCGAACTAGGGATGGAGATCGACCAAAGCGCAACCGTTTTCTTTTTTGCCCCTTGCATGACCAAATATTTTCGCTGACGTCGAACAATAGTAATAATCCCCCGCAAACGGCAGGTCAGGGGGAGGGAAAACCAAAACATGAAATAATAATAAAAATAAACAGAAAAGAAATAGTCAAAATTGAATAACAATAACAAGAAAGAAAAAAGACACCGTCTACGGTAGGTAGTCTTCTCCGTAATTCCAGAAACCAGGGGAAGAAGAGAGATGAGGTCAGTGATTAATTAATATTACAGATTGATTGATGAATCCCATCGGAATGCTAGATGCCTTGTTACCTGCTCGATGAGGAAGGAGAGAACCATCTCTACCTTAATCTTCTTTCCTCTACCCATTGTTAGACCCATGGTTCCCGAGGGTTTAACAGTTAACTATTTATTCATCGTGTAGATCAGGAGGCAAAAGCAGTACCTGCATAGAAACGCGAACAATACGGAGAAAAAAAAAAGGGCGTTAACGGCAACGCCATGCGTTCTGCAAGCTGCTAGTCTGGATGCAAAGGAAATAGTCAAGACTCAAAAGTCAATACCCCTGGATGATCCTCGCCAGGACAGAAAGGCACCTAGGAATTAGCTATCGGATAAGGTTCAGTTGAAAGGAAGCGGTGCACCGAGCAGAAATGAAAGGTTGAATCAAATCAGTCTGTAACTCTGGGGCCGGTGACGGTCGCGCTTGATTGGAGCGGGTTTAATTGCTCGGTTGGACAACGCTCACACTCACACTTCTACGGATAGATTACATTATATTGCGGTGTCTTATGATCGAGGATGAGAACTTGGTTGGACGGGCCCTAGATTGAGTAATAATGAACACACTCACAGTCGGACAGTCGGACAGCACCGTCCCACGAACTGGAGACTGAAGTGGCGAAGCCCTTACATGCCAAAAATACTTTTTGTTTTTGGCAGGTGCGATGACTTTCCCGGTTTTTCATGTTTTTCAATTTCTTATGGCAGATCCTTGGTTTGTTGACGGTTCGCTCCACCGGATCAGTTCGTGGCCGGGTCCGTTACCCAATGATACGCCGTCCGGGGGAAGAAATGGAATGGAAACAGTGGACACGATGGAAAAGAAGGGAAGAAAGGAAGAAGGGAAGAAGGGAGAGAGAGAGAAAAAAGCCTCATCCACAATAGAGTGGGAAATTTCACTTGCTCCTCTGTTGGACCGGTCAGAACAGAAAGAAATGAATAATGATGATATCAAAGGGACACAACATCCTCAGGATCCTAGACAACAACCCCAGCATGTTCGACAGGGAATCATGCCATTGGCCCCGAGGGGTTCATCAATCCCCGACGGTGAGACAACTGTTGCGAACGGGTTTGACGGGGATGGAGCAGGTAAGACAGCTGCCGGGACGCATCCGTGGACATCTCTCCATCGCAGCCCGCGGGATCCCCCCCCCCTCTGAAGCTCCGAGTATTAATATTCGAGAGACGTGAGAACCCACCGCACTATGGAAAGAATTGATATGCCTGTTCCGGGTGGATTAAAGAGCAGTTAGTGACTGCTAAGCAGAAACTAGTTGAAGAAATTCCTGTTGCTGCCACTCGGTAGACGGCGCCCGATAAGGAACCACGGAAGTATCTGGCAGGGAGGGTGTGCGGTGATTGGCGGAGAGGGAACCAGACATGCGCCATTAACTTTCAAGTGGATCCCGGGGTTGTTTACCGTACCGTATGGTATTGTCCCTTATCTCCGAAGGGTCAGTACCTTGAAGTAGGTATCCAGGAGTACTCCGTGTGCCTAGAATATACAGGTCGACAGGTTCGAAGGAGTCTAGGAACAGGCAGGTGTCACAGTCAAAGACCTCGTTTTACTCAATATCATTAATCCCCGTTCGCCCTTTCCGGGGGAGGGCCAGATCCCTGCCCGCATGCCTGACATCCTGGACGAGCGCAGGAGCAGCTCGAGAAGGATCGACTCGTGAGGGTGTCTTGTGTCTTGTGTCTTGTATGGAAACGGACGACTCTTATTTAGCTCGCTCCGTCCGTCTTTGCCGTTTTAATCACCTCGCTTTAATCTGCGCTTTATTGGCTTGGGCCTGCTTAATTTAATTCCTCTTCCTATCCACGTTATTCGACTTATTTCATTCTGCTTGTGCCCCCTCTCCTTTTTCCCTTCGTTTCTCTTCTTTTCTCGGAGACTATTCTTATACTCGTCCCCTTCGTTTCGTCTTCCTTCCGTCGGCCTTCGAGAAGAAGAACATCCCGGAGAATCCGCCCGTTCTTGTTCTTGTTCTTGGGTCCCTTCTTTGCTGACTTGGATTTACTGCACGATTATTGGACCCAGTTTAAGTCCCATCCAAGGTACGCCGTTCCCCGTTGTCGGTTCATCCCATCATTCACTTGTCCCATTCTTGTTCCTTTCTTTATCTTTTATCTTCTTCCCTTCTTTTCTTTTTTTTGGATCTGCCTGCCCTGCTCTTTTTATAGCTCAGCCCAGCTGGATTTTAAACCGAGGTGTGGCTAACGTTCCCGCTGCAGTTCAGGTCTTAAGCGCCGCATCGGTCCTCTTTTCTTTTTCATACCCCGTACATACTTCTTTTTCTATACTTCCTCTCGTCGCCTGTAATTACTTCACAATGGTTCGCCTTGCTTCATCTATCCTGCTAGCCTCGCTGGCTGCCACGGCTTTCGCGGCCTCCAGTCCCCCCAAGTGCAGCACTAATTCGCACTGTCCCGAGGAATATCCTTGCTGCTCTCGTGAGTTTCTCCACCCCCCATCTCTAGTCTACCCGAAATATACTAACCAACCTGTCTAGAATATGGCGAGTGCGGTACGGGTGCCTACTGTCTGGGAGGATGCGACCCTCTGACCTCTTACTCTCTCGATTCCTGCGAGCCTCAGCCCGTGTGCCAGAGCACCACCTACAAGTGGGACAACCTGGATAAATCCGCCCTGAACACCAAGTACCTCGGTAATGCGTCGGAGAGCGACTGGGTCTACAGCGGTTTCCCCAAGGTCAAGGACGGCAACCTGATGCTCACCATGCCCAAGGAGAGTGTCGGCAGTCTGTTCGCCAACAATCACTACATCTGGTACGGCAAGATCTCCGGCAAGATCAAGAGTAGCCGTGGCGCCGGTGTCGTGACCGCTTTCATCCTGCTCTCCGACACCAAGGATGAGATCGATTTCGAATTCGTCGGCAGTGATTTGAACAAGGTTCAGACCAACTACTACTTCCAGGGAATTCTGAACTGTAAGTCTGGTGACCTCGAATATGGGGGCTCGGCTAACATAGACCCCAGACGACCAGGGCACCAAGGAAACGGTGGATTCGAGCACTTTCGACGACTGGCACACGTACGAGATCGACTGGAAACCCGAGGCCATCACCTGGTCCGTGGACGGCAAAGTGAAGCGCACTCTGACCCGTGATTCGACCTGGAACGAGACCGCCAACCGCTACGAGTTCCCCCAGACCCCCTCGAGAATGCAACTGTCTCTGTGGCCCGCCGGCCAGGCGAGCAACGCCGAGGGAACCATCGAGTGGGCCGGTGGTGAGATCGACTGGGACAGCCAGGACATCAAGGACAAGGGCTACTACTATGCTCAGTACAGCGACATCACCGTCGAGTGCTACGACCCTCCCAAGGGTACCGACAAGAGCGGCAACAAGTCCTACGTTCTGACCAACAAGGACGGTCTGGACAGCTCGATCAAGATCACCAACAACGACACCGTGCTGGCTTCCTTCGGCGCTACCGGACTGGACCCGGATGTTAAGCCCAGCAAATCTGGATCCTCCTCCAGCAGCTCGTCTACCGGCAACACGGTCCCTGAGAACCGGGGTGGCTCCGGAAACGAGCCGGGCAACTCGAACAGCACGTCCAGCGACAGCGGCAGTTCCACCAGCACCGGTAGCGGCTCTAGCTCGACCGGCGGCTCTGGATTCAGCCAGGGTGGCAATGACGACAGCAGCAGCAGCAGCAGCGACTCGAACGGCGCAGTCTCGCCGAACGAGCGCGTTCTGCGCAGCTCGTTGTTTGCTGTTCTGGTGGCCGTTGTTGTGCTCGTTACTTTGTGAACATATTGACTCTTTTTCTTTTGCTTTTCTGTTTTGCAACATTCTTCTATTCCCTCCTTCCGCCGCTCCCCTATCTTACTTTCCCTCACCTCCCACCCTCGGGGATGCATTTTACGTACTACTACCTTCTACCGCATGGCTCTGGTTTGATTTACCATCTACCAGTTAAGCATTATTCGATTCTGATTGGATGTCTTGATGTTATTCTTATGATTTTTTTTTTTTTTTTACTTTTCTGATTTCATTTGGCGCATGGAATACACTGCGCTTTGCTTGGCTAAGAAAAAACGGAGCCACTTCTACTGTCTACTACCTACCTGTCTACCTGTCTACCTACCTTCATACCTATCTAATACCCTTCCTTCCTTCTTTGTCTTCTTCGGATGTCGGGTGTGATTGATTATTAATCGACATGGACTTGCTTTTTTGCATTTGCATATGGGTCGGTCATGTCATGTCGATCTCCTGGTTATTGAATCTGCATCTGTGGTGTTATGAGTCTAATACCCTTCTTTTTTTTATTCCTTTCTGAGTGAATGGTTCTGTTTGCTTGCTTGTTTGTATTTGACCTTTATGTACACTAGATTTCGTTTGGTTGATAATCAGAGATTCCATGTTTATGGATTTGTTTGTGCTGGAGTGTAACAACAAGGACAATGAAGTAGATTGATTGCATCGTCAAGCAAATCGTAATGGTCAGACGTCAGCGTTTGACTTTTTGTCATCCTATCCTGACAAGTTGGTATATCCACAGATCATAAGCCCTCCCTCTTCCCCCTTGGGGACCTTATATCCAAACATCTCATTCCCTATCCTAGGTGAACAGACCCTTTATCTGCATACCGTTTCCCATCCACAAGTCTACCTACCTACTCTACCTACCTTCTCAAAGCCACAACCCACCACCTCAACCCAACCAGCCCAGGATAAACAGACACAAACCCATAACGATATCCATCTCCAATATAACCCTCCCAAATCCTCTCCTCTCCTCCCCCTCCCCCCACCCAACCCAACCACATTCTACCCAGAAAAAATAGAAGGGAAGAAAGATGTGTCTCTACACCCCAACCCTCTGCACGAACTGCAACTCCTACTCCTTCGAACAATACCAATTCTGCCGCGCCGTGCTGCGCGAACTCCAGCGCATCAACGAGGACCCCGCTGTTGCTGCCGCGTCGCAATATAGCTTGCAGTTTGATCCGCCGGTTTGCGCGCCGGATTGGGCGAGGAATGTTCTTGTTGGGGAGGGTGGTGCTTGGATGGGGAGGGTGAGGGGGTGCGAGAGATGTTTTGAGAGTTATTGTTCGGGTTCTGGTTCTGGTTCTTCTGGGTCGAGTTCTGGTGGGGGATGGGGTTAGGTGGGTTGGCTCATTGGAATGGGACAGGATGGGCTGTGTGAGTGGTGAGTCAATATTGGGGAGGGAGTGTGAGGGAAGAAGGAAGAGAGTTCGTTCTGTTCTGTTCTGTTTCTTTCTTGATGGGCGTTATTAGAGAGGATGGGAATAGATGGGAAGAGGTACTCTTGGTCTGAATCAAGGAGTGTTGCTTTTCCCGGAAGATCTCTATAGGATGGACCAATAGATACCTAACTAAATCGAAGACGTGATTATAGCTCGTCGTGATCAATTTGTTTTCATGATCGATTTGTTCATACACATGTTACTATCAGCAAAAGTCTAAACGCCACACGCCGATAACAATAACGATACTTCTATATCACATTCACATCAAATGTCAACACAGCAAAACAATATCCATATCCATCCCATCAGTGGGCTTCGCCACAAGAACAGCCAGCCTCCACCGCAACGGACCGCTTCCGGAAATCGCCATGGTATGTATCGAGCCCCTCAGTGCGGACGTCTTCGCCGAGGGGATCGCCGAGCCAGGAGAGAGAGGAGCCCTGGGACTGGGTCTTGTCGAGAGAGGACACCGAGCTGGAACGGAGTTTCTCCGTGACATGTTTCAGGTCGAGATCGAGGTAGTCGGCGAGGAAAGAGCCGACTTCGGTGTTCTCGTGGTTGCCGACTAGAGGCCAGGCGTCTTGGGTGGAGGAGGCGTAGATGTTGACATCGACGGCTAGATTTGGTCAGTATAAAGTGATACGGTAATACAAGATAGACAGGCAAGGGGGATGGAATACCAGAGTGACCATGCGTGGACCAGCCGATCTGCGCCCGTCGACTGATGATGTCCGCAAACACGTTCGCCGAGTCATGCGGGGAGTTCGGGTCAAGTAGAAGGTCGATTTCTTCTTTCGAAGCGTCGGTGACACCCAGCGTCTCCGCTAGAAGATCGCGAGTATACTTGCGCTGCTTCGACTTGTCGGACTCCTGAGAGAGATACTCCCGGAATTTCTTGTTGGTGTACTCGGAGGAGTGGCTGGCGTTCGCCAGAACCCCCGGAAGCCATAGGTAGTCCGGATACGACGGGTGAAGCTGTCGCGCCGCGGCCAAACCGCCAGTCTCGTGGTCCGACGTGCTGACCACCACTCCCGGGGTGTCATCTTGCTCGAGGAACTCCAGCACGGCAGCGAACGCCTTGTCGTAAGCGAGAACCTCGTGGACCTGCGCGGCCGGGTCGTTGCCGTGTCCGGCGTGGTCGATGCGAGATCCCTCGATCATCAAGAAAAATCCATGCTCACTGTCGGCGGTAGCCTCGCTGAGGGTCTTGAGCGCGGTGCGGGCCATCTCCTCCAGAGAAGGATACACCTCATTCTGGCTGCGACGGTCGATCTCAAACGGGATATCCTTCTCCGCGAAGAGTCCGAGGAGCGGGAGTTTGGCGTCCGCACCCCCGTTCAACGAGTCGAAGCCCTGTCGATCATCTAGATACTGGAAGCCGTTATCCTTCGCGATGCCTACCAGGTCCCGATCGTCTCCGCGACAGCTGCCTTCGGTGGAGTTGGGCAGGAAGTGGCACCGGCCACCCCCGAGCATGAGATCCACTACACGTCCCAACGGGTGTTCGCCGATTTCCTGCTCGGCGATCCGATCCTCGTATTGTCTCATATTCACGTGTGAGGCAAAGCAAGCCGGTGTCGCGTCGGTGATGCGGGTCGTCACCACGAGACCGGTCTTGTAACCCTCCAGCGAAGCGGCCTCGAGGACCGTGCCGCAGGGGGTGTGGTCCGGGAGCACGGAGATAGCCCCATTGTAGCTCTTAAAGGCGCACGAGAAGGCCGTAGCGCCGGCCGCCGAGTCGGTCACCAGGCTGGAGCTGGACCTCGTCCGCGACGTCCCCACGATGTGTTTGTCCAGGAGGAGAGTGTCGTCGACGGGCAGTCCTTCGGTGTACTGCCTGAAATTCCGGGTCATGGTGAGACTGGTCGGACCCATTCCGTCGGACACCATGAAGATCAAATTGCGCTTGCCGCTTGGCTTGCCCCCGGGGCCCCAGGGTTGCTTGGAGTCAGCGCGGCTGCGGCTGGTCTCATGCTGGAAGACCACGGCGAGAACCACGACGGCAATGGTGGCGATCAAGGCCCAGGTGAAGAGGCCGACTTCTTTCCAGAACGCCCAGCGACTTTGCTGCTGCTCCCGATGAGTGCGTTCCCCGGTCAGCAGGGCGTCTTCCTCCTCGGCGTTCCGGATGGAAGAGCGGTCGGAGGAGGGCCGCGGGGCCAGAAGGGGCTCATCGCGCGCCATAGCTGGGAGGGGTCTCTTGGCGAAGAGACGGCGATGAAGACAAAGAACGAAACGCGAGCAAAGGTAAGGAAATGTCAGGATATATCATGAAGGAGGGAGGGAGGGAAGATGACGGGGAGACAGGAGAAAGTCAAGGGTGTTGCTGCTTTGGGCATGGCTTGGCACGGAGGCACCTGATACGTCACGTTCCACCGCCAAGACCCAGCTTTACAGACAGACAGGCAGTCTTGTCAGAATGAATTAATTGATTGAGTCGAGTTATTCAAGTATTATAGTACATATGCGTATATCCCACACGACTACCGGCCCTTCCATCCGATTGGAATCATAGCGGCCGCAATCTCCGACACACCGCGCTCCGTAGCCAGAAGATTGAACTGCGCCGCGGCATTCCTAGTATCAACCACCTCGACACGAAGACCTAGCGAATTGATCTGTCTCCTCGTCTCAGGAGAAAGAGGCATCACGGAAGCGCCCGTGCCCAGAATAAGCAGATCTGAACGTAGACCGATATATTAGCCAACAGCTCTGGCAAACAGCACGGAAAACCAGACGGAGAAAAAGAAAAAGCGACATACCCGGACGAGGCCACACCAGACCCAAGATTCCCCAAACCTGCTCGTCGACCTCAAATTGACCCTTCCGATTCATCATATCGGCTTTGCTCCCGCCCGTTACTTTCCACGGGTTCCATGAAAATGCCTCGCCTCCAACCAGCAGCACCCCGGAGCCGCCTCGTACCCGGAGCCCGTTGTTCAAGTGAAATCCGTTGTCCAGACAGGCGTCGACGGCCGTGGTCGGCGCCGGGATATCCCCTAGGACATTGAGCGCGGCAAAGTCCGTCTGCGTGTCTTCCTTCGACTCGGGGCCGCGGTCATGGTTGGCCGGCCGTTGGGAGTGGGAGCGAGGGATCATGCGAGTCGGTCGGGCATAGTCGCTGTTGTTGCGACGGAGCTGGGTGATTGGGGAGGGAGCAAGCGTCGGTCGCGAAAGGCTGGAGCAGATTCTGGCCATGTTGGTGGTCGCGATGGATGAGCGCAAGGCGCGGAGGAGTTGGGGGGATGGAGGGTGCATTATCAAGTGAGCGAATAGAGATAGGTCTGGATTGATGAGCAGTGAGGACCAATATCCCTCTGCGGTCGACTGATAGGATCGTGAAGCACAATAGCTGTGGGCAAGGATCGTCTGCGTTGACGTCGAAGTGATGGCGGAGGAGCGGCGAAGCTAATGGCGGACCAGTCAGTGCCTGGGAACTCAGGCAGGATTACACCAGTCGTGACCCAATCAGATATTGCATAATGCTAACACAAAACTTGAAAAGGTTCAGAGTGCGTACTTCTTTGCCATTTTTCCAACAATTCCTCGATGGTCTAACGGTCATGATTTCCGCTTGTCACTCAATAGAGAACGAGCGCGGGAGACCTGGGTTCGACTCCCAGTCGGGGAGATTTCTTTTTGGTCAAGAATTTTTGACCTATGTAGAAAAATGCAGTAAATGTTGATGTTATTGTTCTGTCTTTCTTATCTTCTTTTTCCTGGGGCACCCAACATCTAGGCACACTCAACCGAATATTCTTTTGCTTACTATACCACTAAATCGAAGGCCGGAAAGATCTCACGTTTGTATTAAGGTATACTATAGACGGTCGTCATCAACATTTCAGGCGCAATTGGTCTAGAACTTTATCCACGCATCCACCAGATCAACCTGGCGTTCTCCTCGCCGCCAGGCTTCGTATGAATCGACAACAAATGAGTGTCGTGCAGTCATGACTCACTCAAAACGCCGTATTGGAATGGAACAAATATAGAGGATGGAAATAAACGGAAAGGAAAGAAAAGGAACAAAAACAACATAAGGTAAAAAAGGAACAAAAACAACATAAGGTAAAAAAGGAAAGGACTTGTAGGCCCTGAATATTCGTTCAAAAAACAGAAACCCGAGAATGGTATCTCACCCACTCATTCTAGTTGTCCTCTTTCTTTATAAATGAAAAATGAAGCAGGATGATATTATCAACCTTGTCTAGGAAGGGGAAAAGGAAAAGGAGAGGTAGTATGTTTACCCCTTCCGACTGTCATCCGCCAGCTTACTGGAAGAATGTCCATGAGCCTGTCGAGCATGGATGTTGCCATTTCGGTCCTCGTCAGACTGACTCGAGCTGTCATCTCCCATGGTGCCGGCGGTGGACGCACTCCGCAAGCGTTGCGCGCGGTCTTGGAGCACCTGGGCTTCCGCCGCGGCCCTCTGCGCCCGGATTTGCTTCCGCCACATGCTCGCGTACCGGCCTTTCAGGGCCAGCAATTGATCGTGTGTACCCCTTTCAGCCACCTTGCCCTCATGCAATACCAGAATCTGGTCGGCGGTAGTGATGGTACTCAGCCGATGGGCGATAACAAGCATGGTACGACCGCGAGAGAGCGTAGAGAGCGCCCCTTGGATATGCTCCTCCGTCTCCGTATCCAGAGCGGCGGTTGCTTCATCCAACAGAATAATGCGAGGGTTCTTGAGGATGGTACGGGCAATGGCCACCCGTTGCTTCTCACCTCCGCTGAGCCGAAGACCACGCTCACCCACCTTAGTGTTGTATCCGTCAGGGAACGACATGATCTTGTCGTGGATGCTGGCAGCCCGGCAAGCATCGTAAACCTCTTCGTTCGAGACGTCTTGGTTGGCATATTTCAGATTGTACATCAACGTCTCATTGAAAAGCACAGTATCCTGCGGTACAACACCGATGTGCTTCCGGAGCGAATCTATCGTGGTATCTGTGACGTCGTGGTCATCAATTCGAATGCGGCCGTTTTCAGCATTATAGAACCGGAAAAGCAGTCGGAACACCGTCGACTTTCCACCACCGGATTCACCAACCAGGGCAGTCGTCGTTCCGGGCTCACAGTGGAAGGTCAGCCCGTTCAGGGCTGGCTTCCGGGTATCGTAGGAAAATTCAACATTCTCAAACGTGATGTCGCCTTTGCATTTAGGCAAAGGTGTAGCTTCGGGCGTATCGACAACCGTGGGCTGCTCCCTGAACAATTCCAGCAGGCGCTCGGAGTTGATCAGGGCGGACTGAATGGAGCGGTAGAAGGTACCGAAAAAGTTCAGCGGTCCCTGCAGCTGGGCCATGTACGTCAGAAGAGAAACGAACTTGCCAACATCTCGCTGTCCAAGCGCGACTTGATATGCGGCGATGAAGCATGCAATAAGCAGACCAAGCATGAAGACAGTGTTCTGCGATGTATTCATGAGATTCAGCGAGAACAAGACATGATATTCGGCCTTTTGGTAGTCGGACACGGCACCGCGATACCGACTGAACTCGTAATCCTCAGCATTGAAGTACTTGACGGTCTCGTAGGACACCATCGAATCGTTCCTGTCTCTGTGTTAGTAACGCATGGAGGGGACCTTAAGGGAAAGGCTTGGCGCTTACTTAACGGCATCCTCTTGCCTGGACGCGTTCACCATCTGCCGGCGGATCTCCGCCCGCCATTGCGCCATGCGCACGGTGACGTAGAGATAGCAAAAAGTAACGACAGTAACAACCAACGCGTAGTAAGCATCGAAAGCAACGAGGAAGTATACGATGGCAACGCAGAGGTCGATTAACATAGGTACGACTTGAAACGTTACTTGCTCCAAAAACGTATTGATGGAGCTACCTTTACTCAGTGCGGAGAGGACTTCGCCTGTCTTCTTACCCAGGTGAAAATCGAGACTGAGCCCATGCACATGCTCGAACGCCGCAGTCGACAGTTCCATGTAAGAATACTGGCTCACAGGAATCCAAAGACTGGAGCGCAACGATCCAATGAGTCCCTGGTTGCCCTGCAACCAGCGGTAGAGAATATACATACAGATCTCAAACCACGGGACCCGAAATTCATCGCCATCTTTGGACAATGCGTTGGTGATGACCCCCACTTGGTAGGGGACTAGGACATTGACGACTCGCTGCAGGATAATCAATAAGAAGCAGACCACCACGACGCCTTGTAGACGACGGGACTTGGATGGCCAGAGATACGGAAAGAATAGAGAATAACCGCTCAGATACTCCCACCAGCTTGTGGAGGGGACGGTTGTGGGCCGAACCCAGGGATCGGCGGCAGGTTTCGAGGGCTGTTGCTGATGGTTGTTCGGGAGGGAGCCGTAGCCGTTGCCGTTTCCGTTCTCCGCGTGCGCAGGGTCGAGCAATCCCGTAGATTCCGTGGCACCGTCGGCGTGTCCTCGAGGTTTCTGTGCATTGATCTTGACGTTCATCGTTTTGAACAAGTAGGTAGCAACCAAGATCGCGAGGACCAATATTCTGACGCAATTCGACGCAACCTCCATCGATTCCCATACCGTCATGCCCTTGCGCAATCGGCCGCCGACGGGATTTCCTACAATGGGCTCGCGATGAATATCCGCATGAATCGAAAGGGAGACACCCAAGATAGCCATTTCAATAGGAACTGCAATTGACCACGGAATAAATTGCGCAAATGTTGGAGAGGGGTTTGTATCCAGCAACGAGACTAAGATGATCGCGTAGACAAAAAAGGACCCTACAATGTAGATCTGCAAGAAGTAAGTTAGCGCGACCAATTTCAAATGTGCAGGGCAAACGAAACCAGCGAAAACCGGGGTTTGTGTACAACAAGACAAGGGTTCAAAGGAGAGGAGCAAGAAGCTCACCACTACAGATTGACCACACCACCATTGCTCGGACCTGGCGAGCATAACGTGGGTCACATTGATGGCGGCATCAGCAACCAGCGTCGCCAGTATTACCACCGAGAGCCATTTAATCAAGAGTTTGGCATTTCGCGAAAAGGGATGGACCGGTTTGACGAAGGTTGCCGAGCTCCTTGATCGTTTGGGTAGCGGTCTCCCCCCCGGCCCCATGCGCGCGGCCGATGAATTCTTGCTGACATTTCTGGCAGTTAATATGGAATTGGCGATGAAGGACGAGACAAACACCAGAAGGAGCAAAATGGGATATCCGGTGCGAAGATATTCCAGCAATTCACGAGTGGCGTAATGAGAAGCCATGATGAACGATCCTCCTGCAGGGTCCAAACGATTAGAAGACCATCAAGATATTTCCATGACACGCCGACCGCGTTCTTCCGTCCGAGGCTGAGGCCGATGAGATCACGACGATGTATATAGGTATCAAGGAGGACGAGCTCGAATCGGAAACGACTGGAAGGTGACAATGGCGAAAAAGCACCCGTCGATCGAGGGAGGGCCGAGTGTTGGTGGTTCTGTAGAAGGGATCGACAGACACGTGGGACAGGATCCTCGTTTTTGCTTTTCGAGAATTCAGCAGCGTGTTAAGATAGGTTCTAAAGTAAATGAGGTGTGAAAGAACGAATGAAAATATCAGAGGGATTTTTTGGAGAAAAAAAAAAAAAAGGGTAAAAAAGCAAACAGAAAATGTTGAAAAAAGCACGCAGGTCACAAGTAAAGAAACTTTTTCTGGAATAAGTACAAAAGAAGAAGAATACGCGTGAATTAACTAAAAAAAGGCTATATGAAGAGGGAAAGTCAAAACAAGATCGAGGGAATTGCAGACCCAGGAAAGACGGGGAAGTATTAAATAAGTAAAGGAGAAGAAAGACAGGACGAGGAAAAGAGGACGAGAGGTGGAGAGACGAGAGATAAGAGGAGGCGAAAGAGAAGAGAAGGAAAGAAAGAAAGAGAAGAAGAGGAAAAGGAAGAGAAAAAGAGAGAGGGAGAGAGGGACACGAGAGGAAATGATCGTTGGTAAATACAAATAGCAACTAACTTGCTTGACGGTCGAGCAAGAATGACGGTGTGAAGTCGGAAACTACCCAGACCGGACTAGCTGACCCAAAAGTTGCTAAGCTTGGGTGGCTCTTGGAGGCGAAAGGTCAAAGGTGGTAAAGTTAACTTTGGGGTGGGAAGGGAAAAAGAAATTAATATTAAAAAAAAATTAATTGAAATTTTTTTTTTTTTTTATAAACTGGATCTTGAAAAAATATCCACCCTTAACGGGGGGTTTTATTTTTATTTATGTTAATTATTTCTAATGGAATTTCACGACTGCGATTCATTTATTTCTCCTCCCTCACCTTGGACTATGGAGAATGGCGATGCAAATCGGATGTTTTTTAACGGTTTCTTTTCTTTTTCCTGCTGGGTCTGATAGTCTCCAGTACAGCGTACGGCCTATGGGCAAGTGCCTTGGAAAAGGATCAAACTACGGAGAGCATCCTCACTAACCAAGGAGGAGGTTAGTCACTTACGGAGGATGCTATCTTGTCTGGACCAGTATTTTAATCTATTAAAGACACACCATCGATATTCTGGTGGCCGGGGGGTTTATTTGATCGAACGCGAAGAGGTTCGTGCCCAATGAGAACAGGGATGGGAATGGTGGTTCGGCTGGATGCTTGCGAATTTCCTTTGGTTCCCATGAGAAAAGATGTCAATCATACCACGCAGGAAGGCCATGATCTGAACCGCCAGGTCTTGGGAACATGGGAAGGAATCCGAATGGGAAGGTTAAAGCCAAGGGTGGATTCGAGGATTGTGGGGTAAAGTGTAAACGAACTGGAAGCTACAGGGCACCGGGCCCCTACTCGTACCTCTTTGTCAACGCTCACTGTTGCGACTCGGGAAAGGCATGATACAAAGTAGGTCATCTAGATAGTGCTTGTGTAACAGGTGACGCCAAAGGACTGGGGAAAGGGAAAATAAACCAAAGAAAAAAAGGCGCACATAGTCACATACATCAGAAGAATGGAAGTCACCAGTCCGTAAAGTACCTACCTACCTACGTACACATACATACCGTAGATAGGCAGGGAGGGGGAGAAAGGATTTTTGCAGGGCGTGACAGATCTCGAGGCAAGATGGTTGGATAGTTGATAGTTGATACCGACCTTACCGATCGTTTGATAGAGGTGTCAATCGATCCCGGTCTGATTGGATTGTGACGACTCCGTACATGGTCTGAGCTGCACTGCATGGATCACTCGGATGGGATGAGGGATGACTGGACCCCCGGCCGACAGGGATGTCCAACGCAGTTTAGTCGCCTTCAGATTCAAGTATTGAATATTCCCATACTGTTTATCGTAGACCATATGGGTATGACCTAATGCACATGATACTCGACATACGGAGTAGTGTATGTAGGTAGGTCGAACTCTACGCAGTGCTCCGTAGCAATATCCCCGATCCCTCTTGTTTGCATGAAGAATTCCATCTATCTGATCCATCAAGCCTGTTCATTCCGACTGCCTCGTCTGGGCCCTTCTGGAGTCGCAGGGATTACTCTTAGCGTCCTGCGTAGGTGGCTGAACATGAGCTCGCGGTCAGGGGTAGGGTCATTGCTCATCACTCATTCTTCAATAATATCGCAGACCCCGTCAATACTAGCGACGAGTATAATAATGCTCCGAACCCTACGCAGCCAGCCAGAGCTTTTGAGCTTTGATGCCCTAGGAGGGGGACCACTCAGCCGTCATCGTCAACCACCCGGAACATTCTGACGATCTAGAATCGCCATCCACACCGTCTACACTGTCTACTGTACACTGTCTACCCTGTCTAGCCTCTCTCAGGCCCCCAATGCCGCCTGTTGACTCTCGTGAAGTCGAGGATGGCATCCCGACGAGTCGTTAAGTCTGTCCTACCCTGGAGTCCCGAGTGTCCGGATGATCTAAAACATGTCGCTGGTAAGGTATGTCGTACTGGGGATGTATGGATGTACGGAGGAACGTATTTATTTGCTCCTGCATTATTGTGGCCTCCAGATTTGAGACATGATCGGAAAGGACTGGCTGGGATTGTTTGACCCTGAAGTGATCCCGAGGGTTCCATCTTATTGTGTACGTATTCCTGAGGCGGATCCTGGTGGCTGATAATTATTAGTGTTAATAATAATAATAATAATTATTATTTTTCTTCTTCTTTTCTCTCATCACACACCTACACACACCCTAAAGAACAAAGTAAAATACATGTGGACGGGCGACACACCGCCTTGTAGGCTGCATGCATGCCGACCGTGGTAGGTGAAGACCGGTTTGCCTGCAGTGAAGAACCTCTCGGGCCCTGGATGGACACCTCATCTAGGAGTCAATTGCTATCTCTCTCGTTAGTACATTGGGTATCTAGGATTTTAGTTAATTTTTTTTTCTTTTTTTTTTTTTTTCTTATACTTTATTTTCTAATATCTCCCCCCCTCCATCTATCATCAGCTGGACAGGTCAGAAAGCAACGAGAACCGGTATGGACTCTTCAGGCCGATGATTCGGTCCAGACAGGCACCTCGGACTGGTTTCGTCATTTTTCATTTTCTAAATTTACCCAGCAAACGGCGCTAAGCCCGCACATCACGCGTTCTCGCCACTTCTTTTTCTTTTTCTTTTTTATTTCATTTTGGATTACATTACTACAGGTATATGATCGCGGGTTATGGAAATCCTCTCGACGGTTCAGATGAGATAGGATAATAAACCACATAAGATGAGATGAGATGATCTGACTGAATAGGAATTCCGATCGCATGATTCCGATCAGTGCCTGGCATTTACATTTTACACCTACAGTACATACTCTACTCCGTACAGAGAGTATGTACAGATCACGGCAAGCAGCCTGACTAATCGGGGATTCTGATTGCACTTGACCCGGCGGGAATCACCACTCACCAGTCCTTCTTCCCCTTCCCAAGTCGTCTTTTCTTCCCCCCCTCCAACTCCCAAGGGCAAAAGCTCCGCCTCCCCCTTTCCCTCTTTTTTTGATTGTCTTTGATTTTTCTTTTTCCGATTGATTGATTCCATTTCTCTTTTTTTGTTTTCGTCCCCACCCCCCTTATTCAACCTTCAACCTTCGGGACCCGTTGGCGACCATGGGGCTGCGACCCTGATCGGGTTAAGTCGTGCTTGACAGGGAGGAATTATGTCCGATTCTTTTCGCTTGCCTCCTCGAGGCAGCTCGTCACCGGCTCCCCCTCCCCCTCCCCCCCCGGCTCCCGTGCAACAAGGTCACAAGTATTCCAACCGCGCCGCCAGTGCCCTGGCAAGATTTGCCCAGCCTTTCTTTTCCGGGTCGAGACCCCCCAGTCCGCAAACTCCAGGGGGACGTGCAGACCTGTCTGCCGCTCCCCGCCCTACTAGGTCCAAGTCCTTGTATAGCTTCCCCGCCTCCGTCTGCCTTCACTCCCCTTTCCTTTGTTGACCCCCGGGGGGAGAATAAAGAAATTTTTGATTAGCTCCAAATTCATTCCCGTTTTCATCTCCGGCTTGGATTTTTTTTTTTTTTTTTTTTTTTGTATTGTATTTCCCCTCTTGCTGTGTGGACTCTTCCGCGGGATATCACTCCTCTCCCCCGCGCGAAGCTTCTTTGTTTTCGTGAATTCACCTTACACAGTAGAATGCTCGAGTTTCACGCAATCCTCCGTGGCTTGGAAATCTTGTTCTAACATCCCTACCTAGACCCGGTACATCACAAACGGTTACTCACAAGACGGGAATACCAATTGCGGCTTTGGACATTTCCCCCCAACGGACACATGCAGTAATCGGCGGCAAAGAGATCCTCAAAACCATTCGAGTCTCACCTGATCACTTGTCCGAGGAATTCAATCTCCGCAATGCCATCATCAGTTATTCCTCCACCCACCATGTGGGAAGCGGGCTCTCCGCGCGACACAAAGACCAGCTGACAGTGAGAGACGTGAAGTGGTCACATGGCACCTATGACCGGATCATCGCCACGGCCGTCGCTAACGGCCGCATTGTGCTCTATGATCTACATCGGACCGGTCTTGAATATTGCCGGTTCCAGGGGCACAATCGCCAAGTCCACCGATTGGCCTTCAATCCGCATCGACCGCATCTGCTGCTATCCGGGAGCCAGGATTCTTCCATTCGAATGTGGGACCTGCGCGTGCCCTCCATAGAGCGGGGCGCGTCGGTCTGTGGGAGCAAGGAACATTTCAACGGGAATAGTGATGCCATTCGAGATATCCGGTGGTCGCCCAGTGACGCGTCCATGTTTGCAACCGCCACGGACAGTGGTGCCATCCAGCTGTGGGACATTCGGAAAACTAGTGCTCCTGCAATGAGAATCACAGCTCATGACAGGCCTTGCTTCTCGGTGGATTGGCATCCGGATGGAAATCATATCATTAGCGGCGGTACGGACAGGCAGGTCAAGGTGTGGGACTTTTCTTCCTCGGCGGAGCGAAGACAGAAGCCGACTTTTCAATTTCGGACTCCGCAGGCGGTGCTCAACGTACGGTGGCGCCCACCGTCCTGGGCTCGAGAGCCAGAAAGCACCGGGAACTGGCAGTCTACCCAGGTGGTGACTTCTTATGACAAAGAAGATCCGCGCATCCACCTGTGGGACCTTCGGCGACCCCATATCCCCTTCCGTGAATTCGATCGATATGATTCGCACGCCGCTGACCTGCTCTGGCATTCGAAAGATTTGCTGTGGACGGCCGGTGATTCCGGGGCGTTCACTCAGACCGACGTTCGCTATGCACCTCAGGTGGTTAATCAAAGACCGACATGTGCTGTGGCGTGGAGCCCCACCGGCGACGTGCTTGCATTCGCCCAGAAGCGCCCTCAGCGAAGCACATTGGGCCTCAGCACCACCGAATTTGTAGGCCGTCAACACGAAGAAGATAGTAATGGCGGTGAGGTGCTTAGTCAAAGCCCAGCCGACGACCTTCTGGATGAACCTTCTTTCGCGTCGTTCCGCCACCGACATAGCAAGTCGAGTAGCGCTCGGCCTTCCAAATCATTAGGTGGTACCCCTCCCGGTACAGCAGATTTCAACCCGGTCCTCCCGCTTGAACAGGTGCTGGCAAAAATCAAGCCGCCAGGCCCGTATCAACAGGGCATGACCGGAAGCATCCCCGGTGCCACAATGAGCCAAGAAGTTTTCCAACACTTGGCCCGTAATTACTCCCCACTGCTTGGAGCCTTCGACGGGGTGCTTCCGGATACTTCTCGTGGCTTCCTGGAGTCATTGACCCGTAATGCGGAGTGCGCAGAAGACGCCTCGTTGATTAAGTTGGCCCAAACATGGCGCATCATCCAGTTTGCCGCTATGCAAGAGCTCGAAGTGAAAGCCAGAGAGCGGCAAATGACCGCCGAGAAAGGTGCCCGCAACGTCACAAAGAGACTCTCCAAGGAAGTACCAGCTGGGGAAAAGTCGCGCGCCTTAGAAGACGGAAGACAGGATAAACTGAAAACGCGCTTTTTCAAGGGGGTTTTGGAACCCGTAGGGTCCAAGAAGCAGCTTAGAGACGTCGAGAACACCTCGAATATGACCACTCCTCTCGCGCAGCCTCTGCCTGATTCTCCTGTTGGGTCCTCTGACAGCTCTGCTTCCCACATGACATCGTTGAATGATTTTTCAACCATCCAACCGCTCCCGCCCTCCGTCTTGAGCTCCAACACCGATACCATGAATTCTAACGACTGGTATTCCGTGCCTGATGCCGAGCGTCGCCCCATTGCTCAACTGCAGCAGTGTCGTTCCTCTTCAGACGAAAGTCCGCATTCTCGGGCAATGCTCGGCTTGGAAACCCAAGTTCCCGAAAATGACCAGAGATCTGCACCGCGCGC
Source organism: Aspergillus affinis (assembly GCF_023601865.1). NCBI lineage: Eukaryota > Fungi > Ascomycota > Eurotiomycetes > Eurotiales > Aspergillaceae > Aspergillus > Aspergillus affinis. Next base: position 4,563 of record NW_026515959.1, on the reverse strand, counting down.
GATTGCCGGGAGAACAGACTGGCGCACTCAGAGTCATCCGGACTATAGGAAAGGAGCCTCGGAGGAAGATGAATATGACCAAAAAATGGAAGACAAGAGAGCGGCTATCCGCGACTATAAGTCGGTTCCGAAGAAGGTCCTGTCTCTCGAGTCTCCTGTAGAGACCACAAAGCCCCCACCTTTCCATCGTCACGAATCTACGGAGAGTTTCCCGATGTTCTCTGCATCCACGGGGAGCTCACACCCCTCTAAATCAATAGGCACGTCATTTTCCTCTACCACGAGGCTGCATGGTGTCTCAGAAAATGTTGCCGATCCTGTGGATGAACTCGGGGCCGAAACCTCTAACAAAGGCATGCCCAGAGCGAGGGGGGAGTCAAGGCTGGATTCTGGCCCCGCTCAGGACGAGGATATCGTAGAAGATGAGCCCTTTGACGGGGACCTTGCAGACTCCGGCCACCTCCATCTCGAACGACCGTCCAGTCCCCCTATTCTTTTGAAGGAGTCCAGCCCTCTCAAAACACCTAGCCAGGAACTCGAGGAGAGCACATTTTTCTCCGTGCCATGGACTACATCTGCCGGGGGCGATGAGTTCGATGGCCCTATCATCCCCACCAACCCAGACGGAACAGACGTCAAGCCCTGGAGTGCCGAGGCCCTACTGAAACAAGCAATCAGGCATTATCATAGTGGCGCCCATGTTGACGTTCAGACTGCTGCTCACTTGCTCCAGAAATTACGCATTCTCTTTCGGGGCCACGAAAAGATCCTCCCAAGCGAAGAGTGCGAGTTTGTCTACCAAGCCTACAACGAGCAACTCGTCCGCCAGTCGATGCACATCGAAGCAGCTGAACTTCGGCTCCTTTGCGTGCCCTCCTATCCGGCAGTTTATGAATATACACAGGCCGACACTTACATGAATGTGTTTTGTTTTACGTGCAAACGGCCGTATGAGAACCCCAAGAACGACAATCGTCGGTGTTATCGCTGCAACACCCCCCAGGAGCCCTGCACAATTTGCATGAGTCTTGATCCACCACCAGAATGGGTGGCGGAACAGACCGCGTCGCAGTCGGCCTCAAGTTCCGGATGGGACTCCGAGGCTACTTCTCATCTTCTATCGTCACAGTCCTCCCTCCGGACGGAACCAATCCCCCCGTCGGAATTGCAGCACATCGACGAGAATCTTTTGGGGTCTTACAGTCCTCCTCGACCGAAGGGCTCTACCCTCTGGACCTGGTGTCAAGGCTGCGGCCACGGAGGCCACATGGCTTGTGTCGGCACCTGGTTAAATGATATCGCTGCTAGTGAGGGCGGATGTGCCACACCGGGCTGTATGCATGACTGCGGCCCCGGCCCCCGTCGAGAACACAACCGGACCGTCTTATTAGAAGAGTCTAAGAAACGCGACACCGTCAGTAAGAAATCCGGATTCGGGTTCGTGAAGCGAGATGCCTGGTCCAAAGGTGAAAGTAAAGCGGTTGAAAAGGTTCGCGGCATGCTCAGTGTTGGTACGTCCGGTGGAACGAACGCGTCGTCCACCAGTACTGCAGGACCCAGCGCCGCTTCTTCTTCGAATCTGATGTCCCCCAAGAAAGTGCGCCTTGTTACCCCGAGCGAGCAGGGGAAACGGCGAAGTGCTGCTTCGCGTGCGAGTACGGGGGGTAGTAGCGGTCTGGCTGGTTGATTTTGCATCTTCGAGTTATCTGTCGTTGGCTGTGTGTGGGTGTGATCTTTTGTTTTTGACTTTTTCTTTTCTTGTTCAGACTTTACTTTCGAATATACCCATGTATTTCTAGTTTCTTGATAATTTTTCTTATATGATTTATGTTGCAATCCATGGATCGAGTACCTGCGTTTCGACTATTGGAAGATTGTAGAGACAAGAACTATATCTCCTTTCATCTGCTCCAATACAGCTTACTGAGCAGACTTGTGTCTCCAGGTCTTGCTCGGGCTCTTCAAGTGACAAGCGATATATTGGATACTATGACAGCTGGAGTCGTGAAAGAGACTGCGATGTTGTCCTGCCTTCTAGTATCAACGTGGAGCCGTGAATTGTAAGTTCTGGTGGCTAGTATCAGTCTGTTAAATGCTAATAACAATCTTCCCTCTCAGCATCTGTACTATTCCTTCGCTCTTATTGACCCTTCTATGTCCAAGATCAAAACAATGAATAGCTGGGATGGACAGTTCTATATTGAGTTCAACAACCTCAAAAAGCGAAAACACAACCTGAAAACCTATATTTCCGTCGGTGGATGGGATGCTGGCAGGAAAGGTTTTTTCAGATATAGCGCGGTTTCCGGGGACAAGAAATGCGTTTATCCAGTCGTCTATCAAAATCATGAGTACCTACGGATTTGATAGCATCGATATAGATTGGGAATATCCGGCTGCAGATGATCGAGGTACTGTTAGGTTCATTAATATTTCGGTACTGATGTACTGACAGTGGTACAGGTAGAATTCAGGCGGATACGGCGGATCTGGTCAAGCTTGTAAAGGAGCTTTACGAGGCCTGCGACAGTCAATATAGAGTCACAATCACACTACCTACCTCCTACTGTATGTGCAACCACTATAAGAGAAGAAGAGATATCAAGACTAATATTATTGGCAGGGTACCTGAAAGGCTTCGATCTCCCAGGTATGAGTCCCTATGTGGACTTATTCAATATAATGGCATATAACATATATGGCACATGGGATAGCATTAACCAATGGACTGACCCTGTTATTAACCCTTATACGAACCTGACAGGTAACCTACCTTCCCAAACTGTTTTCGATATCTTATTAACGGGTTGATTTGCCTGTAGAGATCTCAAATGGCTTGGATCTCATCCGGAGAAATAATATTGACCCCGCGAAGGTCTTCCTAGGACTAGGATTTTATGGTCGATCATTCACACTTAAGGACCCTTCTTGTACCGATCTAGGATGTCCGTTCGCAAATACTACAAGACTCGGAAGTAGTAGCGGAAGAGCGAACCCGGGAAAATACACAAGCACTAGTGGAATACTGTCGAACTATGAGATCGCCCGGGTTATAGACTACAACTCCCCGGAGATACAGTACGATGTTGAGGCTGAGTTAAAGTAGATTACCTGGAATCGAAACCAGTGGTAGGTTTTGCATCGCAAGTCTATAGATATAGATCGGAGCTGACGCGGATAGGGTAAGATACGACAGCGAAACCCTTATTCAGAAACGGGACTTTGCAAATTCTCTGTGCCTCGGTAACCCGTTTGCCTGGGCACTGGATCTTAGAGGCCCAGGAACCATATCTGATCTGTCTAACATGGACCCGAATGCGGGTATGGAAGGAGCTACTCCAGATGGCTCGGATAGTGACTCCGAAAATGTTTTTATCGGGCAGGATATATACTCGCAGGAGTATTCTACTATCCGCTACATTCTTCCGTGTAACTTTATATTTCCGCCTATGACCCTATCCTCCGCTACTACAATCTCTTTTGAGCCGTATGTGACCTCACTGGAAGTCATATGGGTCATAACAACGGCAACTACCCTTAACAATAATGTTGTGTCCGTTTCAACCGGATACTTACGTACCATTTAAATAACTACTTTGACAGTCCTACTGGTAACTACCACTGCAATTGACGCTTGGAATTGGAACATTACAAGCACCCTCCCAAATAATCCAGTTTATAGACTATCTAGTAGCATTCTGCCCCCGCCATTTCGCATTACAAATAACATTAATACCGACTTAACCACTCCAGGTGTACTACCGACCTCGGTGGCTCGGTCTATAACGCTACCGCCCTACCCTTAGAACACGAACAGTGGGAATAGAAACCCTTTTCTAACGGTCTCCTTTAGTTCCGGTCCTCCGGCGCCCCTTTGCACCAGCGGTTGCGACCAGCGATGCTGCCTCTTCTGCGATAGGCCCTGCTCGCGGGATTGCTCGGACGGTAGAAAGGACTTCTACGACCTGCGGGACCCAGATCCCCCCGGTAAACCGGGGTATCGTAGGCCCGATTGCAAGAACGGAAAGTGCACGGGTGAGCTCTGTATGTACATTAGCTGCGAGGGCGACGACTGCGATAACAGTATCTGCTCTGGGGGCAAATGCCATCCTGTCAGTTATAGCGGAGACGATTGCGGCAACAACGGCTATTGCTTTAGACCCGACTGTATTGTCGCGGGCTGCACGGGCCCGGGATATAATGGCGTAGGATTTTGCTTTAGTCTCAAATGCTTCTCTTTCGGCTGTTTCGGGTAGGGGTGTGGTTCAGATCACGCCTGCTTAGGACCCAAATGCCGCGTCACGACCTGCACGGGGAAGAACTGCCAGTACGGCATTTGCATGGGTAAAAGGTGCACGCCCGGCAGCGAAGAGAACGGCTGTAGCTCAGGCGAGGTAGCCCCTCGGTACACCGAGTATGTAGAGAAAACAACGTTTAACGCCGGCAGCACAATTACTATCACTACCTTGACCGCCTGTAGAACCATTACCGTAGTTGATCACCTGACGCCCGTCCCCACCTGACGCCCGAAAACCTCAATTTCACCGACTTTTTCGTCATCTT